>NC_069504.1:1029628744-1029766244 GCF_027579735.1 Bombina bombina | reverse complement strand
ACATCTCTGATGGTTCAGTCACAGAGCCCCAGCCTAGCCGGTCACATGATTGTATCTGTGCAATCCACCCCCTTTTGTTTTGTTTGTGTACTTCAAAGATGGTTCTTACATATGCTAAATTATAGCTATCGCCTCAAGATTTAGTCTGTATTAGTAATACAGAATGTGTGTGAGCAGGGGAATTATGGGTAATGCTAGTGTCATTTCATGCACACTAGCATGAACAGGATTCTACTATAGTGATAGATATAATTATGTATTGAAAGTGTTAACCTGACAATGATTTGTAGATGTATTTTTTAAAAGTTTATTAGTTGTTTAACCTCTTAAATGCTGAGCCATTTCCACCCATGTGCTGAACTGTTTTGGAGTTTTTACATGCTGGTCACATTTAATCTCCACTGTAGGCCATTTTTTTCAGTGAGAAACCCACAGCCACACATATTATATACTGTTGTTGTTTTTTTAGCAGACCCAACAGATTCAAACTATGTTATTTTATGAATATATCATGATGTGAGACCTGTGCAACAAAATTTGTGAAAAAAATATATTTTTATTAAAATTTTAATAAATTAGGTTACAAATAATAGTGTTATGTTTTTTTTTTTTTCTTTTTCTAAACTCTATAGTCAGAAGGCATTTATAGTTATGTAACTTTGATCTGCACATAGGGGCTCCCATGACCCTCTATGCAAATAAATGGATATTTATTCACGCCAGGTGATCACTATTACCACAGTGATTACCTGGCTATTAAAACTTATATAGGGGATTTATTTTAAAGAATTGATTATTAACCTCTTAATGACCACAAAATATATAAGTGTAAAGTTTTAGTTTACAGTTATTTCATACAATCAGTAGCATCAGTAGTGCAGAACAAATTGTATATCTATTGTGAGAGGCTGATGCCTGACCGATATGACAATGGAATAGTAAAGCGATGGAACTTTGTATTCGCCAAGTGTACATGGAGGTCTGATAGAGGGTGTATACTTCATGAGGCGGGTATGAGTAAACTGCTGGCTGACCTGTGTATGGAAGTAATGTCAAAGTGATTTTTTTCGCCCAAGGACAGGACCTGTCCAAATAGATGCAACGGAATTAACTAAAGTGATGGTGCCGACTAGAGTTTAAGATCCTGGCATAGTGCACCCTCCAACATATATTAGAGGGTCTGACCATACATATAAATATATAGGTTTTAGGAGTTTAAGATCACTGTTACAGCCCACCCTGCCTACCTGTGCAGAGTGTCTGATTATAATTATATATATATATATATATATATATATATATATATATATATATATATATATATATATATATATATATATATATATATATATATAATATGGAGGTCATGATGCAGAGTTTAAGTCTCCTGGTACAGTGTATTTCCCCCTACCTGTGCAGATGGTCTGATCATATGCCCAACACACTGCACGGAGAAGAGGGGAGGGCCCCATGCAAAAACCTTCTGTCTTTACAAGATGTTCACTTCACACCAATATGCACTGCATGCTGGTAAATATAGTATAGCACTGCAGTGGCACAATACCAAGTCTAATGTGCAACAACAACCAGCAGGCTGTTTTTTTTTCTACCCTCTAAAATGGAGCTAGCTATTCAAGGGAATTGCCATAGAAAACCAGACATTCTGTCTGTTTTCTTTCTGCAGATATTCTCCAGGTGGGGAGGAAAACCCAAGTGGGGCAGATGTCCACTTTCCCCCCTTGTGGGCACCTATAGCCCTACTTATATCCCCTTCTATACCAGGATTTTAACAGTTCATACTGTAAATTGTGAAACAGCTAAGTGACAAGGTATGGACCCGGTGTTAGTTGAGACCTCTGAGGTCCCTGTAGCTAATTTTTTTGTGTAGCTGGCTTAGGAGCAGGGAGGTGTTCTCACAGCATACACACAGAACACTGTCATGTTTTGCTTTGAGATGAAGCAGCTCAGTGATCAAGAAGATACTCCTACACTGTCAGATATGCAGATTTGCAATGGCTACAAAATGATCTATGATGTTTTACTTCTGAGTACAGATTAATGTTATTTATATATTATACTGCATGACGGAAAAATACATTTGCCTTGTTTGCAGTACATATAAGGATTGGATGACATACAGAACTGATGGATTCTGATTATATATGGATCTTTATGGACTCAAAACTATTTTTATTCTTATCAGTTTTAACTATGATGATTTTATAAACTGTCATTGATTATTGATATTAAAGGGACATGAAACCCATATTTTTTTTTCTTTCATGATTTAGAAAGAGCATGCAATTTTAAACAACTTACTAATTTACTTATATTATCTAATTTGCTTCATTCTCTTGTTATCTTTTGCGGAAACGCATATCTAGATAGGCTCAGTAGCTGCTGATTGGTGGCTGCATATTGATGCCTCGTGTGATTGGCTCAACAATGGGCATTGCTATTTCTTCAAAAGAGGATATCTAACAGAAGGAAATTGGAATGTTGTTTAAAATTGTATCCTCTATCTGAATCATGAAAGAAAAATTTGGGGTTTAATGTCCCTTTAACTATACATGCTTTATAGAATATAATACAATTATGCTAATTATGATATAAGAATTTGTTTTAAAAAGGTTTAGACTTAGCTGCTATAGCAAAATAACAGCAATTTGTAATTGTTTTAGCTTCTAAAATTCGGAGGAAATTTAATCGGAATTTGAACCTCCCATGCATATGGCAGCTCTGCTTTATCATCCATATTACAATAAGGTGCACATTTTGAGAGAAAGGAAGATATGTGCGGGTCTGCATATTGTAGTCACTCCTTACAGAGGAGTGTACATTTATTGAATCATATTAACATTGGTCAGCAGTTTACTGAGTGCACGTGACACCTGTATCCAATAAATAACAACCAACACAGGGTGACGTCACAACCCGGAAGAAGCTCCGAGAGACCAGCAGAGCGGAGTTAAACGCGCACAGGGACGCGTTGGTTTGTCGCTACCTCTACTGTTTGGGGATCCCCTCTTCACCGCGATTACCCTCTGTGGCTTGTACAGATTCCTCGCCTTTGGAACACTGCCTGTGGATAAGTATACATCTGACCGGAACGCCGGAGATAACACTGGCTGCGTTCCATATCAAACTATCTGAAAGGGCAGTACTTATGGTTCAGTGAGTGAATATACCATGCATCACCTATTTGCCTTAAGTGAGGGTATTTGACTGTGATTGTACAAGGATTTATCAGGTTGTCTGAAGATTTAATATTTGCTTGTGGAATTGCCTTGCTCCATGCTTATGCTTTTTCTCTGCCGCTCTTTGCATTACGTTACTATCATTCAGCCTAAACTGGAAATCTTTACTAGCTTTGCTGAGCTTGCTAACACCTATACATTCATGCTTTTCTGCAGTGCTTGTCTCTTCCCAGCAATCTTTGGAAATCGTTTTTGGCATTTCTTCCCAGCAATCGTTGGAAAACTTTTTTTGGCATTAACTGTTATACTGAGCATATGTGGCGCACCACTTTATCTATCTAAGTTGGCCATTTCCTTGTACTTTACAATATATGGGGGACCCATTGCATGCATGATTTTAAATGTTTATATGTCTAAACAATTGTTTTTCTAATAAATATATTATACCCTTTTTGCATAGATCGTTTGTATCTGACTTTTTACTTATTTTTTATGTAGAATTATAGGTGCTCTTTTACCTAGACTTTTAGACCTCACTTATTTTGTAAGATCTACTCTCTCTTCTTTTATGTATATATAGCTATTCCATTCCAGGTTGTACTATAAGCTTTATGGTATAGAATATTGTGAAGTGAGCATTAAACCTTTTTGTTTTTTGCATTTTACCTTATCTTTGAGAAAGCTCCAGCAAGGTCGTGAAATCCGTCAGATAACGTATTACTCTGTTTGTACCTACCCTCCCAACCTGGTCATGTGAGTTACTATTTTAAAGGGAAAGTCAACACCAGAATTCTTGCTGTTTTAAAAGATAGATAACCCCTTTATTACCCATTCCCCAGTTTTGCACAGCCAGCACAGTTATATTAATATACTTTTTAGCTCTGTGATTACCTTGTATCTAAGCATCTTCTAAAAAGCCCCTTGATCACGTCATTTTATTTATTATCTATTGACTTGCATTTTAGCCAATTAATGCAGTATCTGCCACAATCCACGGGCGTGCTCACAATGTTATCTATATGGTTTACCTGAACTAGCTCTCCCCTGTTGTGAAAAGCAAATACAAAAGCATGTGATTAGAGGCGGCCTTCAAGGGCTTAGAAATTATCATATAAGCCTTAATAGGTTTAGCTTTCAACTCAGAATATCAAGAGAACAAAGAAAAATTGGTGTCAAAGTAAATTGGAAAGTTGTTTAAAATTACATGCCCTATTTGAAACATGAAAGTTATTTTTGGACTTGACTGTCCCTTTAATATGATTCAATAAATGTATACGTTTTAATATTAAGGCACTGTGCACTCTTTGTGATCCATACGGATTATACCTTTACAGAGGATACTGTTTAGTTCTATGTTTGAATATCGCCAATCCAACTCTGCTGGGGAGACAACGGAACTAGTTCATACCAAAGACATTTGTTTTTAAAAAAAATAAATAATTGTTTATTACAGAGATGTAAACCCATCATAATGAAAAAAAAAGGTGTTTAATTCGGCCACCATAATACCTATATCTGACCCTGTCACTTAACTACTGTTAACCCTACTTGTAACCTTTTACCTTATTTCCTCACAACAATCCCTTCCCAAAGGTCTACACCCAACTGCAAAAACTCCCCTTTAATTCCAGACAACCGTCACAATGAATGATCCCTCAGCACAAACCCCTGCTATAAAAGATCCTTCAACTCAAAATCCCTGATTAAAATCCACTCCTCTTTCCAATCCACATTACGTTTAAACTCATTTAATCGTTCTTGGATCAAGGGGAACTTTACTACTGCTGAATTCAATCATTCTTGGATCAAGGGAAACTTTACTACTGCTGAATTTAATCGTTCTTGGATCAAGGGGAACTTTAGCACTGCTGAATTCTATCGTTCTTGGATCAAAGGGAACTTTAGCACTGCTGAATTCTATAATTCTTGTATCAAGTGGAAACTTTAGCACTGCTAAATTAAATCGTCCTTGGATAAAGTGGAAACTTTAGCACTGCTGAATTCTATTGTTCTTGGATCAAGGGGAACTTTAGCACTGCTGAAGTCTATCGTTCTTGGAACAAGGGGAACTTTAGCACTGCTGAAGTCTATTGTTCTTGCATCAAGGTGATTTTTAGCACTGCTGAAATCTATCGCTCTTGGATCAAGTGGAAACTTTAGCACTGCTGAATTCTATCGTTCTTGGATCAAGGGGAACTTTAGCACTGTTGAATTCTATCGTTCTTGGATCAAGGGGAACTTTAGCACGGCTTAATTCTATCGTTCTTGGATCAAGTGGAAATACAATAAAAGCTACATAATGAAAACGCTTAAAAATAACTTAATAGCAGAAATAAATGTATTTCTGTAAATCCCTGATTAAAATACACTCCTCTTTCCAATCTACATTACGTTTAAACTCGAATTCAATCATTCTTGGATCAAGGGGAACTTTACTACTGCTGAATTCAATCATTCTTGGATCAAGGGGAACTTTAGCACTGCTGAATTCTATCGTTCTTGGAACAAGGGGAACTTTAGCACTGTTGAATTCTATTGCTCTTGCATCAAGGTGATTTTTAGCACTGCTGAATTCTATCGTTCTTGGATCAAGTGGAAACTTTAGCACTGCTGAATTCTATCGTTCTTGGATCAAGGGGAACTTTAGCACTGTTCAATTCTATCGTTCTTGGATCAAGGGGAACTTTAGCACGGCTTAATTCTATAGTTCTTGGATCAAGTGGAAATACAATAAAAGCTACATAATGAAAACGCTTAAAAATAACTTAATAGCAGAAATAAATGTATTTTCATGAAAATAAAATGTAGGTAGCTATAATGATCAGTGTTTATTTTTATTTCTCGTGAAATAATTACAGTGTTTTACATACAATATTTCCATTTCATTGGTTACATTTTATTTACACTGGTTTTAGCATGTTCTAATCTGTGTCACTGAGGGTAGCTTCAGCTTCTGTTTGTTTGTTGGTCCCACTGTGCTCACTGGTTGGTATCCAGGCTGCTTCCAGTTTTTTTGTTTTTTTGTTTTTTTTTTTCAAAATTTTTATTGAACAAGATTGTCATATAACAAAGTTAGGCATAAAGTGAAAGTATGGACTTGCAGGTCCAAGTACATAAATACATGGTAAATACAGTTTTTAATGAGATACTATATCCCCTTATATTGAAAGACTGATTAAAGTATAATTCCCCCATATTGAAATATATCGGCCGCTTTTCACAGAAAAGGATTGGGTAGGGGAGTGTGAGGGGGAAAAAATGAAAGGGCCACTTTTGGACTTGTTATCTGGAATTGAGAGGTATAATAAGGGAACCATCAATGCCAATAATTTGAGTTAAGCAAATTAATTAAAATTTAAGTACTAATATCTCTATGGGGAACAAGGAGACGAAAAGAGAGGAGAGCCTAATAATATGTAGTTTTAGTTATACCTTTAAATCCAGCAAACAAACAATTATTATTGCAGATACACTAAAATACATAACATCCCTGAGTCTGCAGGTATATAATCTATGTTAAGAAACACTGAAGGGTACACAAACTCCAAATAACAAACAATCTAGCGAGCAGGTTATTACTTAGTATTAATCACAAACAATGAAACTAGAAGTTCTGAATTAGGAAGGGAGCCATGGAGGTACCTAAACAAATAATTAAAAAATCACTATTCATAACATATAAACCGATACAGGTTTGGCTTAAATACAACAGAAAAACATATGTACTATCTGCATTTACCAGGCAGCTTGTAAAAGAGGAAAAGCATGTGGATGACAAAATGCACTTAAGTCCGCTGGAGCCAAGAGGTATAAGTAATGCATAGGGACAAAATGTCTAGGTGGATATCTGGAGTGATCTGTATCTAGTTTCAAAGTCTCAGATGGAGAGTCTTCATAAACATATTAGTGTAGTCACTCGCACCAAGTTCTATTTTTTTTCCAGCTATGAGTCCTGAATATTAGAACTCGCTCCTCCCCCATTGCACTCTTGTTCTCTCTCAAAGGTATGGAGCCTATTCCTCCAGTGTCAGTTGAAAACAAATAGATCTCACAATACCTAGAGGAACCGTCTCCATTGGTGAAGAGCAGCTGGTTCTATCCCACTCCAAGTCGGGGAAGCAGGTGGGCATTAGCTGGATTGCTATGCTCTTTGTGATAACTCTGCCTGTTAAGAGTCACCAGGGGTCCGCCTACATGTACATATATCTGCGTCCCAGTAGCGTGGTAGAGCCCATCGCCTTCCGTCTTATGCGTGTCTAGAAGAGGGAGATTCTGGTAAGCAAGGCCAGCCACATTCTTTAGACTAGGCAACATAGGCACATATGTTTTAATAGGAACCCTTTTCCGATTCCTGGTGTCAGGTGCTGCGGTAGGGTAGGAGTCATGAATGAAACAATTATCTTCCAAATTGTTAGGCTTTATCACAATGCCGCTTTGGTGTATGATCAGCTCCCGATCAGCATCAGACTTTTGCCCATGCGCCAGGTCTCCCATTGACGTTGGATCTGCTCTCCGGTGTGCCAACGGCTTACTCGTCTTTACTGACCGAACAACATTTATAGGTCTTGGCATTAGGAGTAAGTTGCATAACTTGTGCTTTAGGCTATTATAGTGGTTTTCTATTAGCTGTGTCATCTTTCTTTCCCACTTGTCTAGAGCCTCCATATTATGAGCAGGTTTTAATCGGCTCCACAATGTTAACGCTTGTTTACAGGATAGATGGTTCCATCTGTGCTGAAATAGGAAGGTTTTAGATGTGGTAGGTAAACACTACCTTGTAACCCAGAGTCTGGGGGGGATTCATGTGGTAGCCCCAGACACGCGGTAACCTGAATGTAGTACTCAAAGCTTCAGGAACTAGGCAGATGCAGGTCTGTGTGGCTTTCCAAAGAGCATAGGCCAGGGTTGCCGTCGAAAATCAGCTCCAGGATCTTGCTAGCATATAGCTATATATATCCTCTCTTGTTGAAGTACGGTTGGCTGGATAATTGTATTAATACCCGGGGTAAAATAAGTTTAAGGCCAGGAGCTTTACTGAGACGCGTCCTGCCGCTTTGGAAGTTGGCTCCACCCCCCAGTTTGTATTTAAAGGGACTGTAAACACCATCTAATTACAAGACATTTATGCAGTGGCATATTTAGGTTTTGTGCTGCCCTAGGCACCTAAAATTCTGCTACCCCCTAACACCCCCCCTCCAAGGTTTTAGTCATTTTTTGGCCATAATATTTTTTGACCAAGGAGTAACGTGATTTTTTAATTTTATTTTTATTTTTAAATTGTGGTATTTCCAAAGTAAATGTTCACAAGGACTTGCAAAACACTTGCATACACACAGACACCCACACACAGAGTAATACACATATGCACATAAACACACACACACACACTTGTATGTATAACCAGTTCCTGCTTTTGGGTGGGGTCTTTGTACAATACAGACAGATGGCGGCGCGTGCACAACGCGAGGCTCTGTGTCTAGCTAATCCTACTACACAGGTTGCTACTTTGCTGGTTGTATTAAGCCTGCTAACTGTGATCAGTACCGCACATATTAGGTACAGCAGGCTGTAACTTTTGGATATCAGAATTCAATACTCACAAACTGCTTCTACTAACCTCCGGAGCATCTATGTGCCTGTCAGTTTGCCGTGGACTGCTGGGGAGCCTCCGGTGTCTGCATTGTCAGGGCGAGGAGCGCGCAGACGGCGGAGGGATCGCAAACAGAGGCGTGGTAAGCGTGGAGGCATCCGCAATAGACTGTCAGCGTCCCCCCATCGAGTCCCCTTGCCCAGTATTGTTCTTGCTAATGTGAGATCCCTCCCTAACAAGATTGATGAACTAAAATTAAGGATGCATGCATGCAAAAACATCAGAGACAGTAATATATTACTTTTCACAGAAACATGGTTAAATGATGATATTCCAAACAATGTCATTAAACTTGAGGGTTACGATATCTTCAGAGCAGATAGGAGTAGTATTGAATCTGGAAAGTCCAAAGGTGGTGGGCTATGTATTTATATAAATCACCACTGGTGCACTAATTCTACAATCACTGAAAGCTACTGTTCTGTTAATTCAGAATATTTGATGCTAAAGTGCAGGCCTTTTTATTTACCTAGGGAATTCCCTTCTGTTATTGTTATGGCAGCATATATTCCACCTGATGCTAATGCAAAAATTGCAATGAAAGAACTTCAAAAAGCGATAAATAAGCAACAAATTGCTCAACCAGACGGAGCCTACATTGTAGCAGGAGATTTTAATCATGCTAATTTAAAAACTGTGTTACCGAAATTTTATCAAAATGTTACCTGTGCTACAAGAGAGAATAAAATATTCGATCATGTTTATACAAATATTGTTGATGCTTATAAAGCACTACCTCTTCCACATTTGGGCAAATCTGATCACCTTGCACTTTTTTTATACCCCAGGTATTCTCCACTAATTAAAAGTGAAAAATCTTCTGTAAGAAAAGTTAAAGTTTGGCCGGAGGATGCGACTCAAAAACTGCAAGCACAGTTTCAATCTACTGACTGGACTACATTTGCTGTAAGAGATAAGAGTGACTCTCAAGTTGATCTAGACTTGTATGCATCATCTGTCCTAGATCATATTCGCTATTGTATCAGCAAGGAAACCACCTATAAGAGGATCAAAACCTTTCCTAACCAAAAACCTTGGATGAACAAAGAGGTTCGCCTCTTATTGCAAGCCCGTAACATTGCATTTAGAACTGGTAATGCTGAGGCTTATAGTTTGGCACGATCCAATTTAAAGAAAGGAATAAAAAGAGCTAAATTTGACTTGAAAACACGCATAGAAGAGCACTTTAATAACAACTCTGATTCTAGAAGAATGTGGCAAGGTATACAGTCCATTACTGACTATAAAACCACAAGCACAGTCCCCATAACTAATGATGCTTCCTTTCCAAACGAACTTAACTATTTTTATGCCCGCTTTGACCGTGAAAACAAAAAATCAATTATTAAACTTATGCATCCAACAGATGAACTACCTCAGAGTTTTTCCATTGCTGAAGTGTATCGGATCCTCTCCAAGGTGGATGTACATAAAGCGGCCGGTCCTGACGATATTCCTGGACATGTGTTAAGATCCTGTGCTGGAGTATTGGCTACAGTAATTGCTGATATTTTTAATCTGTCTCTGGCTCAAACAACCGTTCCTACATGCTTTAAGGAAACCACCATCATTCCTGTGCCTAAACAATCAACAGCAGTTTGTCTTAATGACTTTCGCCCCATTGCACTCACTTCAGCCTTTATGAAATGTTTCGAGAGGCTGGTTATGGCCTATCTTAAAACTTGCCTACCACCTGCACTGGATCCTAACCAATATGCGTATCGCCAAAATAGGTCAACAGAAGATGCTATCTCGTCAGCTCTGCATTTTGCCCTCACTCACTTAGATCACAATAACACCTATGTTAGAATGTTGTTTATTGATTTTAGTTCGGCATTTAACACAGTCGTTCCTACTAAGCTGGTTGCCAAACTCCATGATCTTGGCATAAATACTTTATTATGCAACTGGATTCTGGACTTCTTGACAAACAGACCGCAATCGGTAAAAATTGGTAATCACACCTCATCTATTCTGACCCTTAATACTGGTGTTCCACAAGGGTGTGTATTGAGTCCACTGCTATATTCTCTTTTTACTCATGACTGTTTGCCTAAGTATGTATCCAATAGTATTATCAAGTTTGCTGATGACACCACTGTGATAGGCCAGATCAGTAACAACGATGAATCAGCTTATAGAGAAGAAATAAGTCAACTGGCTATTTGGTGTGCTGAGAACAACCTGGACCTAAACACTAAAAAAACTAAAGAAATTATTATTGATTTTAGGAAATCTAATCAATGTTTACAATTGCCCATTCATATAAATGGAACTGAGGTTGAACGTGTACCAAGCTTCAAGTTTCTGGGCACACACATCTCTGAGGATTTGACTTGGTCTTTGAACACCTCAACTTTAGTGAAAAAAGCACAACAACGTCTCTATTTCTTAAGAACACTGAAAAAGTTAATTTATCTACTCAGATTTTAATTAATTTTTATCGCTGTACTATTGAGAGTATTCTCACTAACTGTATCACAGTATGGTATGGAAACTGTACTAATTCTGATCGCAAAGCTCTGCAACGGGTAGTTAAAACCGCCCAGTATATTATAGGTGCTCAGTTACCTACCATTGAAGATCTTCAAAGCAGACGTAATCTTTTAAAGGCCTATCGAATTATTCATGATCCCTTCCATGTTAGCAACAGACTATTTGCCCTTCTACCATCTGGGAGACGTTATAGAAGCTTAAAAGGAAAAACTGCTAGGTTACGGAATAGTTTTTTCCCAAGAGCCATTACTCTGCTAAATAATAACTTTTAAAAATCTCTCTTATGCTCATAGCCATTTTTAATTTTTATCCTTCTGATGATTAGATCTTTTTATTATAATGAAGAAAGTGCTAAATTAATGGTCTTAACTTAATTTATTGATTATCCTGTTAAGGGCTCTTTCTCACCTCACTCTATATTCACATAACACATATAATATAAAATACACATATGATTCATATAAAACACTCATGATTCACATCATATATATAATGTAAATATACACATATGTGTGCAAGATGACTAATTTTTTTTATTACATTTTTTATTAAATTTTTTTACACATATATATACTTTTTTTGTATGGAATTGATTTTTTTTTGCACTTGCACTTTATTACACTTGCATTGTACTTTTGTGGTATAGAAATTTTCTGCACAAGTCACTTGATTTTTTTGCTATCTATTAGTTTTACCATTATAGTGCTATCTGTGTATAGGATTGGTTAGATTTTCAAATATAATTTCGTTGTCTCTGTTTTTCTACTTTGTACAATGACAATAAAACGAATCTAATCTAATCTAATCTAATCTAAAATGTATTACTGCAATAATTATAAAACCCCCAAACACAGATTTCTTGATACAATGCTTCCCCAAACTATGAAGTGTGAATACCAACAGAACTAAAGGCAATAGCTAGCTAAGTAAATGAAAGGTTAAGAGTTACCTCTAAACTTTAAGCTCCATCAGCAGTGTCTTATTATTAGCCATTAAAAAAGTGCTACCCCCCCTCCAATCTGCCGCTCTAGGCAAGTGCCTTGTTTGCCTAGGCCAAAATACACCCCTGCATTTATGTTGTCTTGCTATAAAATAACATATTAGACAAGTTTTTTTTTAATTTTATTTATTTATCATTTTTATTGAGGACAAGAGATATACATAATACAATAGCTTAGATAAAACAAATCTTCAAATATACATATCATATTAGGTCATATATGTTTGCAGTTGATTACAGTCCTCTTTTTCTTTTCCCCTTTTAGCAAAGTAATAGATCACTCTTGGACCTAGTGGTATAGTCTGAGTTAAATCCAGGGGTTTATACATATCATTATTGAAAAATAAGGAAAAGCTTTAGCAGAAACAAAACAACAAAGAAAAACAACAAAATTGCATCCTATTAGATCCTGATGCTAAGGTAGTTATTCTATATAACAACTATTTGATGAAATGCCTAATTTGGGTATTCAAATAAAGAGTATTCCAAGACCATGGAATTCAAATTAAATATAGAACAACAGTAGAACAGCAACATCAACAACACTTGACAAATCTAATAAGCCGATGTACTGTATTTAAGTTAAGATATGTTAGCAATTGGATATAGATATATAATTACTCTTTGAAAATATCTGAGAGTGCTAGGTACCATTCTTGTATATCAAACTAGTACGCTACTATAAGGCTGGTTTAGTTTTATCCACATGGTCCTATTTTGGGTAGTAAGTAAGTCATGAACAATAAGGTCCATGTGGCTAGGAACTCTCTCAAGTTTCATTATAAGAGGATAGCAATACTGTCACTTTAACAGTACATGCCTGTTTTCTTGGCATTAAGTATACGAACTTATAAAGATTCAAAAGGCTCTCCATATTGCCATAAAAGCATCATTCTCATTTCACGTAGATCTCTGCACTCCTCTAGAAATTAAATTTATTTATAACACTTTCTGCATATTTATTTAGTTATGAATAAAACCTAGCAGTATAGATAAAAACTTTCTGCCCAGTCTGCGGTGTCGGCCGCAAGCCGCAGAGCATGGGCTTAACTAGTGGGATAGCAGGTTAGGTAACTGTCTGATCAATATTAATTAAGACCTATTGTCTTTCAAAAGAGAATAATATGACACATCACTAACACACAAGCATAAATTGTACAAGGACCTCTAAATATGATAACAATGGCTGAAGAAAAAAAACATGTTGAAAATACAAATCAACTTAACCAAATGTAGAACCAGACAACGGGCAGCGAGTCCAATTTTCAATTTAAGGCCTTAGTGAACCGTGTATGTAAAGGAAGAGCTGGCAGGTAACTTCAAACACCCAGAGTTAGTCTTTAATGGGCGCAGTGTCTCAGTGATTTTTTTCGGCAAAGACCGATGTATTGGTTGGCCACTCAGGATATTCCAAGTAGAGACCGTCTGGTTTAATGGGAGCAGGTGAGATGCAATCTGTCTTGGAGGTCCAAACTACACGGGAGCACCCCCCAAACTCCCGCCGCAGCATGAAACCTAGCGACTTCCTAACTGAGAGCATTTTCTCACAAGCTCCGTTGCCTGGTGTCCGCAGCTCTGCTACAGTTGTATGCGGGTCTAATACAGTGTCCGGTAGGTTTCCGGCAATCAGATTGATATAGTTGGTGTAGGTAGTACAATGCCCCTTCTCAGAAGTCGCCTGGTAGTAAGCCTGCTTGTTAGGTAGTGATTGCTTCTGCAGGTGAAAAGGCTTTATCGGGGTATGTCTGTTTTTATCCTCATCCTGCATGGATTCAGCTTCTGAAGTACCAATAGAGGTGTTACGATCACTGTGCTTATCGCAAATCTCCATCAGGCGATCCCAAGGAGCTTTATCAATCAAGCTCTGAAAAATACCCTCGAGTCTCGCCATGCAGTAGTCTAATCTGCTCAGAAGGCCTGCTTCTCTATCAGCGGCCATCTTAGTGGGTCTGTAACGTGCCTTGACGGTCAAGTTTTCTCTTGCTTGGGTAGCGATCCACTGTTATTCCATCCAAATAAGTAGTGCAGGGATTGTTTTAAGTTTTTAACACCCAAATTAGGACAAAGAACCTCGGCGTGCCGAGTGGGTAGCGCTGCCTGTTATGAGCCGCCGCTCCAGGCCTCAAATTGCCCGATCTTGCCCTCCTGCGTCAAAAGCACAGCTAATATCCTGGCGTACAGTGTGCCTCTCTATAGCACAGAGATATATATATTGTTACTGTGGTGTATATGCTGTAAAATTATTCCGTTGCCGGCGGTTTTTCAGAACTTCAGCTGGAGAGCTAAGAAAATGCGACCATTTCTGATCACTGCACGGACACGCCCCATATTAGACAAGTTTTAAACATTTTATTTAAAAGAAATGAACATGTTGCTTGCTGCAATTGTTTTTCGATAACAAAACTCCACCAACCACTTACCATATTTGGGGAGCCAATCCCTGCTTGAGTCTGCAAATAACTAGTATCTAGATTATGAGTTTTGCGGTAAGAGCGACTCGGTGCTAACTTGCAAGTTATTGTCACTGCTCACCTGCCTATAGCGCTGCTATTACAGGTTTGCAAAAACCCGGCGTTAGCAGGCAATAAGTGAGTGAAGAGCAAAATTTAGCTCCATATCGCACTTAAATACCAGCGCTGCTTTGAGCTGGTTTAACGTGCTCGTGCACGATTTCCCCATATACATCAATGGGGAGAGCCGGCTAAAAAAAAAACTAACACCTGCAATAAAGCAGCGTAAAGCTTTGTAACGCAGCCCCATTGATTTCTATGGGGAAACAAAATTTATGTTTACACCTAACACAAATGCCGAGCCTAAACACCCCTAATCTGCCGCCCCCGACATCGCCGACACCTACATTACACTTATTAACCCCTAATCTGCTGCCCCCGACACTGCCGCCACCTACCTACACTTATTAACCCCTAATCTGCCGCCCCCGACATCGCCGCCACCTGCATTATACTTATTAACCCAAAATCTGCCGCCCCCAATGTCGCCGCCACCTACATTACACTTATTAACCCCTATTCTGCCACCCCCGACATCGCCGACACCTACATTATATTTATTAACCCCTAATCTGCCACCCCCAATGTCGCCACCACCTACATTACACTTATTAACCCCTAATCTGCCGCCCCAACGTCGGCGCCACTATACTAAAGTTATTAACTCCTAACCCTAAGTCTAACCCTAACACCCCTAACTTAAATATAATTTAAAAAAATCTAAATAAAAATTACTATTATTAACTAAATAATACCTATTTAAAACTAAATACCTGTAAAATAAACCCTAAGATAGCTACAATATAACTAATAGTTACATTGTAGCTAGCATAGGTTTTATTTTTATTTCACAGCTAAATTTGTATTTATTTTAACTAGGTAGAATAGTTACTAAATAGTTATTAACTATTTATTAACTACCTAGCTAACATAAATACAAATTTATCTGTAAAATAAAACCTAACCTGTCTTACACTAACACCTAACCTTACACTACAATTAAATAAATTACATTAATTAAATACAATTAACTAAATTACAAAAACAACAACACTAAATTACACAAAATAAAAAAGAAATGATCAAATATTTAATCTAATTACACCTAATCTAATAGCCCTATCAAAATAAAAAAGCCCCCCCAAAATAAAAAAACCCTAGCCTAAACTAAACTACCAATAGCCCTTAAAAGGGCCTTTTGCGGGGCATTGCCCCAAAGAAATCAGCTCTTTGACCTGTAAAAAAAAAATACAAACACCCCCCCAACAGTAAAACCCACCACCCATACAACCAAACCCCCAAATAAAAACCTATCTAAAAAACCTTAGCTCCCCATTGCCCTCAAAAGGGCATTTGGATAGGCATTTAGCTCTTTTTCTGCCCAAACCCTAATCTAAAAATAAAACCTACCCAATAAACCCCTAAAAAAACCTAACACTAACCCCCGAAGATCCACTTTCAGTTTTTGAAGACCCGACATCCAACCTCAACGAAGCGACGGAAGTCCTTAGCGAAGCCGGCAGAAGTCTTCATCCAAGCGGATCGAAGTCTTCATCAAAGTCGGCAGAAGTCTTCATCCAGACGGCATCTTCTATCTTCATCCATCCATCCGGCGCGGAGCGGCTTCATTTTCAAGACATCCGGCGCGAAGCATCCCCTTCTTCCGACGGCTAACGAAGAATGAAGGTTCCTTTAAGGGACGTCATCCAAGATGGCGTCCCTTGAATTCCGATTGGCTGATAGAATTCTATCAGCCAATTGGAATTAAAGGTGAAAAATTCCTATTGCCTGATGTAATCAGCCAATAGGATTGAGCTTCAATCCTGTTGGCTGAACCAATATAGCCAATAGGATTGAGCTTGCATTCTATTGGCTGATCGGATCAGCCAATAGGATTGAGCTTGCATTCTATTGGCTGATTGGATCAGCCAATAGGATTGAAGCTCAATCCTATTGGCTGATTGCATCAGCCAATAGGAATTTTTTACCTTTTAATTTCAATTGGCTGATAGAATTCTATCAGCCAATCGGAATTCAAGGGACGCCATCTTGGATCTTCATTCTTCGTTAGCCGTCAGAAGAAGAGGATGCTCCACGCCGGATGTCTTGAAGATGGAGCCGCTCCGGATGAAGATAGAAGATGCCGTCTGGATGAAGACTTCTGTTGGCTTGGATGAAGACTTCGGCTGCTTGGATGAAGACTTCTGCCGGCTTTGCTGAGGACTTCTGCCGCTTCGTTGAGGATGGATGTCGGGTCTTCAAAAACTGTAAGTGGATCTTCAGGGGTTAGTGTTGGGTTTCTCTAAGGGTTTATTGGGTGGGTTTTATTTTTAGATTAGGGTTTGGGCAGAAAAAGAGCTAAATGCCCTTTTAAGGGCAATGCCCATCCAAATGCCCTTTTCAGGGCAATGGGGATCTTAGATTTTATATAGGTTTTTATTTGGAGGGTTTGGTTGTGTGGGTGGTGGGTTTTACTGTTGGGGGGTTGGCTGTATTTTTTTTTTACAGGTAAAAGAGCTGATTTCTTTGGGGCAATGCCCTGCAAAAGGCCCTTTTAAGGACTATTGATAGTTTAGTGTAGGCTACGTTTTTTTTTTATTTTGGGGGGCTTTTTAATTTTGATAGGGCTATTAGATTAGGTGTAATTAGTTTAAATATTTGATAATTTCTTTTTTATTTTGTGTAATTTAGTATTTTTTTTTTGTAATTTAGTTTTGTATTTAATTAATGTCATTTATTTAATTGTAGTGTAAGGTTAGGTGTTAGTGTAAGACAGGTTAGGTTTTATTTTACAGGTAAATTTGTATTTATTTTAACTAGGTAGTTAGTAAATAGTTAATAACTATTTACTAACTAGTCTACCTAGTTAATATAAATACAAACTTACCTGTGAAATAAAAATAAAACCTAAGCTAGCTACAATGTAACTATTGGTTATATTGTAGCTAGCTTAGGGTTTATTTTACAGGTAAGTATTTAGTTTTAAATATGAATTATTTAGTTAATGATAGTAATTTTTATTTAGATTTATTTTAATTATATTAAAATTAGTGGTGTTAGGGTTAGACTTAGGGTTAGGTTTAGGGGTTAATAACTTTAGTATAGTGGCGGCGATGTTAGGGACAGCAGATTAGGGGTTAATAACAGTAATGTAGGTTGCTGCAATGTTAGGGACAGCAAATTAGGGGTTAATAAGTGTATGTAGGTGGCAATGACATTGAGGCAGCAGATTAGGGGTTAATAATATTTAACTAGTGTTTACGATGCGGGAGTGCTGCGGTTTAGGGGTTAATATGTTTTTTCTAGTGGCGGCGATGTCCGGAGCTGCAGATAAGGGGTTAATATTTTTATTATAGTGTTTGCGATGCAGGAGGGCCTTGGTTTAGGGGTTAATAGGTAGTTTATGGGTGTTAGTGTACTTTTTAGCACTTTAGTTATGAGTTTTATGTTACAGCGTTGTAACATAAAACCCATAACTACTGACTTTCAGTTTACGGTATGAATCTCGACGGTATAGGCTGTACCGCTCACTTTTTGGCCTCCCAGGCAAACTGATAATACCGGCGCAAAGGAAGTCCCATTGAAAAAGGACTTTTTGAAAGTTGCGGTAGTTACGTAACGTTGCGTTACGGCCAAAAACATTTGCGGTGCAGCTAAACCTGCAAGACTCCTAATACCAGCGGTGGTAGTGAAAAAGAGCCATAACACTGCTTTTTCACTCATAACGCAAAACTCGTAATTTAGCCGTAGGTTAGTAGCAGTCATTATGTTAGTATAAAGTGCATTATTTTACAGTTCGAATTGTTAAAGCCAAGTAGGGAAAGTTATGCAACAGGGTTAGCCTTGAGTAGTCTGCACAGTGCTTTTCCATTTCTGATATCAGACACAATTTTCATAGCAAAATTACATTAAAATTGGCAAAAATGATAAAAGAATACTGCAAATTTGTTTCATATGTAACATACATAACTAAAACTTTTATATTAAAATCTCAAGGTGTGTATTGTTCATTCTAGGACTTCAGTTGGACACCCTTGTGACATAATAGACCCTCTCACCTGCTAGGCTTTTCTTCTTGCTGGCTTGTGTGAGCACATTATATCAGTTTCACATAAAGGTGCCAGTCAGACACCAGACCAGTGCAGAATGAGATTTCCTTTCATTTCTTGCCAGTTTAGCATTGTAGCACACCAAAGCCTCAAAGGGGCTCACTGCCCTGAATTTAAAGACATGCAGTGCTCTGTGCACAACAAGGAGGAAACTAAACAAGGAAAAGGGGGATTCAAAATATAAACAGACAACATCAGGAAATGGTAGAAGAAAATGTGTCTCACTACCTGCACCCTCACACTTGAAGCTTGAAATTTAGCTTTGTAGACAATTTTTTACACACCCAATATTTATGGTCCAGACCCATCAATGCTTATCTCAAACACTGGCAAGTTCACACAAGCTTCCTCATCTCTGCTCAGCACCAGATTTCTCATTAGGCAATGCAGGCAGCTGCTTAGGGGCACCTTTGTGGGTGATCAACGTATAGAACTACAGAGGAAGGTATAGGCTGTTCTGCAGATATATAATTGTGAGCTAACTTTAAAAGAATAACAAGAGACATTAACCCCTTCATTACCAGGAATTTCTGAGAAAACCGTGCCCAAAGTACCAGAGAATGTTAAGCATTTTTGCTATCATTCCATTTAAACAGAAATAGGGCCTTTGTTTTTTTGTGTTTTTTTTTTTTTTTTGCTTTTACCTATGAAAACTGTTTTTCAAGTAGATGACCCAAGGTATTGATCTATGCCCATTTTGGTATATTTGATGCCACTATTTGGCCACCAAATATGATTATATAAAAAATAATTCTACCCTCCCACTACCTGCTGCAGCTAGTCTGCCAGTAACAAATAACACTTTTTTTAAATGTATTTTTTTTCTGTAGTGTCGATGCCACCTCACCACCCCTCCAAGATCACTTTTTCCATAGCGTACGGTTCCCCCACCCCCTCCCGCATTATGTGCCATAGTGTAGGGCTCCATCCCTCCCTCTCACTAGTCTCACATTTTTTTGTAGTGTAGGAAATCCCCACCCCATCCCTCCAACCACTCACAATCACTGCCCACCCGCCTCAATCACCTCCCACCCACTCTGATCCCAGCCCTCCACCCATGACGGTATCCGATACAGGCAATGACAGTGCCTGTATCAGATCTTCCTTCATATGGTAACAAAGCACGATCAGTGCTCCTGCTGTCAAATTATGTTTTATCAATTCAAGGCAAATATTTGTCTAAAGGGCGCTTTCATGCTGTAAATTATTTTCTTTTATGTAATTGGCAAGAGTCCATGAGCTAGTGACGTATGGGATATACAATCCTACCAGGAGGGGCAAAGTTTCCCAAACCTCAAAATGCCTATAAATACACCCCTCACCACACCAACAATTCAGTTTTACAAACTTTGCCTCCTATGAAGGTGGTGAAGTAAGTTTGTGCTAAGATTTCTATGTTGATATGCGCTTCTCAGCATTTTGAAGCCCGATTCCTCTCAGAGTACAGTGAATGTCAGAGGGATGTGAAGGGTGTATCACCTATTGATTCTATGGTTTTCCTCGCGGTAAATCTTTTCAAAGGTTCTCTGTTATCAGTCGTAGAGATTCATCATCTCCTACCTCCCTTTTGAGATCGACGATATACTCTCATATTCCATTACCTCTACTGTTACTGTTTCAGTACTGGTTTGGCTATCTGCTATACATAGATTGGTGTCTTTCAGTAAGTATGTTTTCATTACTTAAAGGGATAATGAACCCAAATTTTTTCTTTCGTGATTCAGATAGAGCATGCAATTTTAAGCAACTTTCTAATTTACTCCTATTATCAAATTTTCTTCGTTCTCTTGCTATAATTTTTTTAAAAAGAAGGCATCTAAGCTTCTTTTTTGTTTCAGTACTCTGGACAGCACTTTTTTATTGGTGGATGAATTTATCCACCAGTCAGCAAGAATAACCCAGGTTATTCATCAAAAATGGGCCGGCATCTAAACTTACATTCTTGCATTTCAAATAAAGATACCAAGAGTAGAAAGAAAATTTGATAATAGGAGTAAATTAGAAAGTTGCTTAAAATTGCATGCTCTATCTGAATCACAAAAGAAAAAATTTGAGTTCAGTGTCCCTTTAAAATTAGTGTGTTCTGTACCTGGAACTATGGAGTGAATGAACTGCAGTATTGTATGGATATTTGATTTTTTAAGGTATCTGGCCTACTGGATGTAAATGTACAAACAGCCAGTTAGGTGCACTTAAAGGGACATACACTGCAAAATTGTTCTTTCATTATTCATGAACATACAACTTTAATCAACTCTGCAATGTACTTCTATTATCTAATTTTCTTTGTTTTCTTGTAATCCTTTGCTGAAAAGCAGGAAGATCTGTTCAGGAGTGTGAACTTTAGATGCCAAAACAAGGGGTCACAATCTAAAGTTAGATATTTGAGGAAGCATTTCCTTACAGAAAGGGTAGTGGATTTATGGAAAAAACTTCCATTTGATGTGGTAAATACAAAGACTGTAAAGGAATTCAAAAATGCCTGGGACGTGCATAAGGCTATCCTAAGAAAAAAGTAACATGTACTATGGGTAGACTTGATGGGCCCTTTTGGTTCTTATCTACCGTCAAATTCTATGTTTCTATGTGTGCACGTGACTGCAGCAATATATGGCAGCAGTTTTGCAACAATGTTATACATTAGTAGAGCACTAGATGGCAGCATTATTTCCTGTGATGTAGTGTATTCTCTACAACTCGAAAGAAACAAATTGGGTGTTATGACCCTTCAAAGTGTGGCTGCTAATGTCAGTGGCATATTTAGTTTAAGCAATACCATGTGCACTGGTAGATCTGATGCCCCCACACACAATTGCATTAAAAAGTTATAAGGGCTCAAAGATATAAGGTCTCAGGTGTTATATAAAAAAAGTACTTTAACATAGAGATACATACATATACATGTCTAAATATGTATGTGTGTATATATATATATATATATATATATATATATATATATATATATATATATATATATATGTGTGTACATATGTATTTAATGTTTTATATGTGTATATATGCATTTACAAACATATAGACACATAAATACATAAGTATAATTATATAGACATACTGTATATACAGTGTATATATATATATATATATATATAAGTGCATAGGGTGCCCTTTGTAGTCAAGTAGCTGAAAACATGAAAAATCATTTACATATATACACAAACACACATTTTAACAAAAAACATTATATATATATATATATATATATATATATATATATATATATATATATACACACACACACATACATACAGTATCTCAAAAAAGTGAGTACACCCCTTACATTTTTTTTTTAATATTTTATTATATCTTTTAATGTCACAACACTGAAGAAATTACACTTTGCTACAATGTATAAAGTAGTGAGTGTACAGCCTGTATAACAGTGTAAATTTGCTGTCCCCTCAAAATAACTCAACACACAGCCATTAATGTCTAAACCGTTGGCAACAAAAGTGAGTACGCCCCTAAGTGGAAATGTCAAAATTGGGCCCAAAGTGTCAATATTTTGTGTGGCCACCATTATTTTCCAGCACTGCCTTAACCCTCTTGGGCATGGAGTTCACCAGAGCTTCACAGGTTGCCACTGGAGTCCTCTTCCAATTCTCCATGATGACATCACGGAGCTGGTGGATGTTAGAGACCTTGCCCTCCCCCACCTTCCATTTGAGGATGCCCCACAGATGCTCAATAGGGTTTAGGTCTGGAGACATGCTTGGCCAGTCCATCACCTTTACCCTCAGCTTCTTTAGCAAGGCAGTGGTCATCTTGGAGGTGTGTTTGGGGTCATTATCATGTTGGAATACTACCCTGTGGCCCAGTCTCCAAAGGGAGGGGATCATGCTCTGCTTCAGTATGTCACAGTACATTTTGGCATTCATGGTTCCCTCAAAGAACTGTAGCTCCCCAGTGCCGGCAGCACTCATGCAGGCCCAGACCATGACACATCCACCACCATGCTTGACTGTAGGCAAGACACACTTGTCTTTGTACTCCTCACTTGGTTGCCGCCACAAACACTTGACACCATCTGAACCAAATAAATTTATCTTGGTCTCGTCGGACCACAGGACATGGTTCCAGTAATCCATGTCCTTAGTCTGCTTGTCTTCAGCAAACTGTTTCCGTGCTTTCTTGTGCATCATCTTTAGAAGAGGCTTTCTTCTGGGACGACAGCCATGCAGACCAATTTGATGCAGTGTGCGGCGTATGGTCTGAGCACTGACAGGCTTACCCCCCACCCCTTCAACCTCTGCAGCAATGCTGACAACACTCATATGTCTATTTCCCAAAGACAACCTCTGGATATGACGCTGAGCATGTGCACTCAAATTCTTTGGTCAAACATGGCGAGGCCTGTTCTGAGTGGAACCCGTCCTGTGAAACCGCTGTATGGTCTTGCCCACCGTGCTGCAGCTCAGTTTCAGGGTCTTGGCAATCTTCTTATAGCCTAGGCCATCTTTATGTAAAGCAACAATTCTTTTTTTTTCAGATACTCAGAGAGTTCTTTGCCATGAGGTGCCATGTTGAACTTCCAGTGACCAGTATGAGAGAGTGTGAGAGCGATAACACCAAATTTAACACACCTGAGACCTTGTAACACTAGCGAGTCACATGACACCAGGGAGGGAAAATGGCTTATTCGGCCCAATTTGGAGATTTCCATTTAGGGTTGCACTCACTTTTGTTGCCAACGGTTCAGACATTAATGGCTGTGTGTTGACTTATTTTGGAGGGGACAGCAAATTTACACACAGGCTGTACACTCACTACTTTACATTGTAGCAAAGTGTCATTTCTTCAGTGTTGTCACATGAAAAGATATAAAATATTTACAAAAATGTGAGGGTTGTACTCACTTTTGTGAGACACTGTGTGTATATATATATATATATATATATATATATATCTAAATAAATAGAACATATTCTGCTATGTGAATGTGAAATATTAATATTTCATGTTGGGTTAGCACACTTGAGAAAACGCATTTGGGTTTTCACGCTCCCTTGAAGTCTATGGGGGAATACTTTAATGCAGTCACAATATGCGAAGTTGGCTTTTTGCGTGCGTCAGGTTAGCCCTCGTGTAAAAACTTTTTACTTTCAACTTGAAATACATGCGCTACCCGACGCGTGCAAAAAGCCTCCGTCTAGCAACATTAATGTGTGAGCTGGAGTGATAAACTTCGCTCCACTCCTAACCTAGCCCATTTTTACTATGTACATAACAGACCATACACTATCAGTCTGTGTATGTGACCAACAGCGTGTGTCAAGATATGTAAAAAGTCTTCACTCTTTCACTGTACCCTTATATGGCTGCTTAACAGCAGTCACGGCTCATTGATTAACTCCTTGTCAGTCAGCTGTTCAAACAAGCATGTTTATATATGAGCCCTGACTAATAGCCATTCATTTCCCGAACAGAATGTTTGATAGCTATGAATATCTAATACTTGCGATGATTCCAATCAATTAGAAAAAAAAAGTAGAAAATATAAACAGAAAATCTACTTAAAGGGACAGTAAATCCCTTGTATTTACAAGACATCTTTTGTGTTGCTATAGAACAACATATTACCAAGTCTAAATCCTTTTAAAACAAATTAACATCCTTTTCACCGCAATTAGTTTTCAGTAGCCAAACTCCACCCATATTTTGCCTTATTTGGAGGAGCCAATCTGAGCTTTAGTCTACAGACAACAAAGCTAGCCACTGTCAAAGTTAGTATAAAATTAATTGTTTTACAGTTATCTGATAAAGCCAATTAGGGAAACATATCTTGCAGAGTTAGCCTTAAACGTCAGCAGTGTGCATTTCAAGTTCTGAGAATTCAAAATTGTTCAATTTTCAGAGCGATATCACATGAAAATGGGGCAAAATAAATAATGATAGTTGTTTCACTATGCATAACTAAAATTTATACAATATCAAGGTCTTTAGTCTCCCTATAAACCACACACATATGCAAAATAGCTCTTTAATGGGATTTGTGCAAGAATTTCCACATAACTTTGCAGAAGCAAAATATACACTGCCAAATAGAAATATTAAAATATGTAATTGCAATAATAAATTAATATTCTCATAATTGTATTATTGTATTTAAAAGTTTTAGTTTGGGGTGGAGGTGGTGAGCATCATTTAAAAATTCATCTGCATATTTGCCTCAGGCTAACCTAGTTTTTCAAAATGCTGCAAATTCTTTAACCCCTTCAGGGCTGGGAATTTTAGAGAAAAACGTTCCCAAAGTACTTTTTAGCATTTTTGCTATCACTTCATCTAAACAGAAACAGAGTCTTTGTTTTGTTTTTGTTTTTATTTACCTATCAAAACTTTATATATATATTTTTTAGTAAACAACCCAAGGTATTGATCTAGGACCATTTTGGTATATTTCGAGCCACCATTTTGCTGTCAAATGCGATCATTTAAAAAAAAAAAAAAGTTACATTTTCACAAACTTTGGGTTTCTCACTGAATCTATTTACACACCGCGTGTGCAATCACAACACAAATGGTTGTAAAAGCTTCTCTTGGATCCCCTTTGTTGAGAAATAGTTGACATGCATGGCATTTTTTGATAATTATAAGGCCGCTAATTGCAGTCGCACACCTTCAGCAGTAAAGCGGTTAAAGAACCAGTAAATACAGAAGATCTGCATAGTCAAAAAACGAATGATAAAAGGACAATGCAATAGCACTTAGGGGTCAATTCATTAACCTCTTCGGCAGGCTTCACCTGCCTACGACTGCAGGTTCTCACAAGAGAACCTGCACATCGTATTTAACCAGCAGCGGTCATTAGACCGCTGCTTACCTACCCTTTCGCAACCAATTAGGTGGCGAATTTCAATCTCCCCGGTCTCGTCCGACTGGGGAGATTGACAGCTCTTGCCCGCTCATGATTGGCTGTGTGCGGGCGTTGCATAAGAGAGCAAAATAGCGCTTGTGTGCAATGCTGAATTCCGGCAGCGGATATGCGCCCATGTCCGCCTCAGCTTGATAAATTGACCCCTTAGTCTGAACTTCAAATGAGTAGTAGATTATTTTTTTTCTGACAAATTTCAGTTATGTCTATTTCCACTCCCCCTGTATCATGTGACAGCCATCAGTCAATCACAAATGCATATATGTATATTCTGTTCATTCTTGCACATGCTCAGTAGGAGCTGGTGACTCAAAAAGTGTAAATATAAAAAGACTGTGCACATTTTGTTAATGGAAGCAAATTGGAAAGTTGTTTAAAATTGATTGCTCTATCTGAATCATGAAAGTTTATTTTTGACTTGAGTGTCCCTTTAATTAATTAGTTAGCCGATAAGGGTAACAGTATTGCAATGTAGGTATTACCCTCCCACCTGACAACTCCCACCACCCTGCAGTGTAGGATTCCCCCTTAACCTCCAAACTCCCTGATCCCTTCCAAACATCTCTCTAAGCCTCCCACCTCCCAATGGTGTCCACCATCTTAGGTACTGGCTGGTGTCTGCCATTACCCAGTTTACATTAATTTATTATTATATGTATTAATTAATAAAACACATTGTCTGTAGTATAGTGCCCAACCCTTCCAACCTCCCCCTTCAAGTGATTGTGTGTAGTGCCCCCTCCCCTCTCATTAGCCCCATTTGCCGCAGATTTAGACCCATCCCTCCCTCTCTCCTAGCAATCTTTCTCTGTAGCATATGAAACCCTTCCCTGCCCCCCTCCAGCAATGGGCCGCCCACCTGCCTCCCTCCTTCCCTCCCACACCACCTATGGCACCACCGCAGCAGATACAAACAGTGACACTATCTGTGTCCCTGTCTGTATGGGCAATCAGGCTTCATATGGTAAAGGGAGCACGATAAGTGATCTTTTGCCATATTATGGCAGATGCCTTCTGCCCTGGTTAAAGTCTCGATTGTCTAAGCTGACAGCTGAGACTGCAGCATGCGCCTCTGTGCTGGACGTAGGTACTACGTCAACAGGATACGCTGGGTAAAGTACCTTGTGACATAGTACCTACATCCATTTGGCACAAGGGGTTAAACCATCTATTTGATTTCCCACATTTGCAGGCTACATAATTTGTGTCTCTAGGGAGCAAGGGAGTGGGACAAGGACACATTTTACACAAAAGCAAAAAGTGCTCCAATGGCATAATTGGGTAGTTATGGGCAAAGCTCAGGCATTCTTTGGCTTCATTTAGTGTAACTAGGACATTGATAAGTAAAGGAAGTTGCTAAAGGGATATTGAGATATAACCATTTATATCCACTCATAGGGGTATATTCCAATCCTTTAGAAAAGCTTATCAAATTATTTATCTATGAACATCTCCATACACTTTAATGGGGAGTTTTGGACAAACACAAAAAAACTAATTAAATGAGCTTTCTAAAAAAAATTGAATAAACTCATTAACTGATGCCCTTGAATATATAGAACCAGCTGACATTGGACACTGAAATACAGCAATCACTGACAAATAACAATGAGTATATTAATTACTAACAGCCAAGAGCTGGAATATTCACTATACTGTAATATTGATTGGTGTTAAAAAATACAGCACACAACTAAGAAAAAACACCCATCTTCTCCGATGTTGGCAATGAGTAAAATTGTTACCTGACTAGCAGCCGTTCCCCCTCACAATACTATAATGATATTTTTATAGTATTGGTGATGAATATCCAGCAAATATTGACAGAAAGCTATAATCATCTAGTGCATACTAGCAGATAGCTATGAATAGAGTTCATGTTGAAAGATAATCATGAATATAGAGTAATTGTTGACAGATAGCCATGTATATTAAACACTTTTCGACATGCACATATATCCAGAAAACACTGACAGACAGACATGAATACCCTTCCCGATAAACAAAAAAATCTCAGTTAAATATAAACTAATGCATCAAATGCTAACACAACATAGTTATTGACCAATAGCCATTTAGCACTCATTGACAGTCACAAATATCCAGCAGTATAAAATCTCAATGTGAAATGAATTGCCTATATACAATAATTATACTAATAACAATGCTGTGCATGTGTATAATTATTACAGGTAGAAAAGCCTTTATCCAAACTGCTTGGGACCAGAAAAAGTTTTGATTTTGGAAATTTTTAAAATGGGACAGTTTGGAGAAGGGGATAGAACGAAGTGTCAACATCAATATCTTATTTAATTTAGGCAATATTTAAATCATAATACAGCTTATATATGCAACTTAAAGGTAGTTTTATAGAATTTGTAATACTTTTGTATACACAGTACCCTCAGAAAGACAGTGCAGAACTGTAATCAGAAAGGGAATCTTTGTTATTTAAAATATAGACCATTATTTGCATTTTAGAACACACACAAAAAATAGTAATTTTTGATCATTTTAGGGACAGTCAAGTCCAAAATAAACTTTCATGATTTAAATAGGGCGTGTAATTTTAAACAAATTTCCAATTTACTTGTATCACCAATTTTGCTTTGTTCTCTTGGTATTCTTAGTTGAAAGCTAAACCTAGGAGGTTCATATGCTAATTTCTTCGACCTTGAAGGCCGTCTCTAATCTGACAGTTTTTCATCACTAGAGGGCGTTTGTTCATGTGTTTCATACAGATAACATTGAGCTCATGCATGTGAAGTTACCTAGGAGTGAACAGTGATTGGCTAATATGCATGTCTGGCAGAAGAACTGAAATAAGGGGGCAGTTTGCAGAGGCTTAGATACAAGATAATCACAGAGGTAAAATGTGTATTAATATAACTGTGTTGGTTCTGCAAAACTAGGGAATGGGTAATAAAGGTAATAAAATTATCTATCTTTTTAAACAACAAAAATTCTGGTGTTGACTGTCAAGTTTGGATTTCAGAAAAAGCTTGGATTTTGTAATTCCAGATTTGGGGATTTGTACCTGTATTATTATTATTATTATTATTATTATTATTATTATTATTATTAACCTTGATTATAGAACCAAAATCTCTAAATTACTGTTTTGTTAAAATGAGAATTGTTTCTCACAACTATCTTTTTTTTTTTTGTGTGATAATTTTTGTACCAAATTGCAAAAAATATTTCCCAATGTCTTTCATGTACCTGCCCTATGCAACATCATGCCATTGAATTGCAAAGATATGGAAAAATAAAATCCAAAGCCACCCATTTTATGCAAATGTTGTTTATTTACAAATAGCAGTAGCTCCGATCTCTGGTTAATTTTTCTAAAAAGTCAAAAGTCAAAATAGAGGGCATTTATAGTTTATTTAAAAAAAATATAGCTTTTTAAAATTGTTTTTAATAAAAAAACAACTGGACTAGGTAGTTTTGGGGCTTTAAAGCTGGTAGATATACACACATTGACACATAAATATATATGTATATATACATATACAATTAAAAATCCTGCCCATCGCTGCGCTATTTACCCCCTTCGCTGTGTGTGGTTCTAATGCCTTCTCCGACAGCATCAGAATGATGCTCCCATAGGAGCCTATGGAAGCGCGTGCTCATGAGCGCAATGCTTCCTAGCACGATATTTAGCGCTCCACTTGTAATCTAGTGCATAGTATAGTTTAAACAGATGTTACTGAGCTAGAATAGATCAGCCTACGTTTGCGTGTCAGATTTGTAGAGACTTGCCCCTGCATGCCAGTATAACCGGAAAGATGTTCCTGTCAGCCAGCGAGCATGAAAACTGAAGCATCAGTTGTGCATAAATGAATATCCTGCTAGTGCCAATAAACAAACAGCTTTTACCATTTTTAATGCTTACGTACTGTGCTTCAAATGCATCATGTAAAATGTGCACTTTTTGTGTCCATTTAAACCCACAAATGTTCTTTTGTGATTAAGACAGAGCATGCAATTTTAAAACAGTTTCCAATTCACTTCTATTATCAAATTTGCTTTGTTGCCGTGGTATTTTTTGTTAGAGATACCTAGGTAGGTGTCTGGAGCTCTACATGACAGGAAGTAGGGCTGCAATCTAGTGCTCTTGCAAATGGATAACATTTTTGCAAAGCCTCTGTCATATAGTGCTCCATGCATGTGCATGCTCCTGAGCTTAAAGGGACATAAAACCCACATTTTTCTTTTATGATTCAGATAGAACTAAATTGGAAAGTTATTTAAAATTGGTCTATTATCTAATTTGGTTCCTTCTCTTTGTACCCTTTGTTGAAAAGAATACCTAGGTAGTCTCAGAAGTTGCTGATTGGTGGCTGTATATATATATATGCCTCTTGTCAATGGCTTTCAGCTAGCTCCCAATAGTGCATTACTGCTCCTTCAACAAATGATAACAAGAAAATGAAGCAAATTAGATAATATAAGTAAATTGGAAAGTTGTTTAACCCCTTAATGACAACTGACGTACCAGGTACGTCATGCATTAACAAGTAGTTAATGACAATGGACGTACCTGGTACGTCAGTTGTCTAAGAGAGTGCTGGAAGCGATCGCAATCGCTTCCAGCAGCTCTCAGGGTATTGCAGTGATGCCTCCATATGGAGGCATCCTGCAATACCTTTTTAGAAGACTCCGATGCAGAGAGAGCCACTCTGTGGCCCTCTCTGCACCGGTAGCGATGGTGCCGGTTCGTTGGTGGGTGGGAGCGTAACAGGGAGGCGGGTGGGCGGCCCATCGCTACCCGGCATCCGGTTCCTAGAAGTGCAATGTGCACGCCGGGTGCCGGGAGCGTGCGGGGGGCGCGCGTGCGCGCATTACCTAGCACTGACACTGACACCAATGAGGAGGGAAGAGGGGGGGGGGGGGTAAGATGTTTTAATCAAATAATATAAAAGGATCTGGGAAGGGGAGGGGGATAGGGGTATTGTGGGGGGCTGCTACACTACAGAAAACATAAAAAAAAACAAAAGAACAAAAAACACTTTTGTTTTTGGGGCAAATTGGGTACTGGCAGACAGCTGCCAGTACCCAAGATGGCCGCAATTAGATAGGGGAGAGGGTTAGAGAGCTGGGGGGGGGGGGATCATGGAGGTTGGGGCTAAGGCAGGAGTCCATCACAGCTAAAATATTTATTTTTTTTTATAAAAAAAAAAAAAACTCCTTTTATTTAGTACTGGCAGACTTTCTGCCAGTACTTAAGATGGCGGGGACCTTTGTGGGGTGGGGGAGGGAAGAGAGCTGTTTGGGAGGGATCAGGGGGTGGGATGTGTCAGGTGGGAGGCTGATCTCTACCCTAAAGCTAAAATTAACCCTGCAAGCTCCCTACAACCTACCTAATTAACCCCTTCACTGCTGGGCATAATTTACGTGTGGTGCGCAGCAGCATTTAGCGGCCTTCTAATTACCGAAAATCAATGCCAAAGCCATATAAGTCTGCTATTTCTGAACAAAGGGGATCCCAAAGAAGCTTTTACAACAATTTGTGCCATAATAGCACAAGCTGTTTGTAAATAATTTCAGTGAGAAACCTAAAATTGTGAAAAATGTAAAGTTTTTTTTTTATTTGCTCGCATTTGGCGGTGAAATGGTGGCATAAAATATACCAAAATGTGCCTAGATCAATACTTTGGGTTGTCTTCTAACAAAAAATATATACATGTCAAGGGATATTCAGGTATTCCTGACAGATATCAGGGTTCCAATGTAACTAGCGCTAATTTTGAAAAAAAGTGGTTTGGAAATAGCGAAGTGCTACTTGTATTTATGGCCCTATAACTTGCAAAAAAAGCAAAAAACATGTAAACATTGGGTATTTCTAAACTCAGGTCAAAATTTAGAAACTATTTAGCATGGGTGTTTTTTGGTGATTGTAGATGTGTAACAGATTTTGGGGGTCAAAGTTAGAAAAAGTGTGTTTTTTTTTCCATTTTTTCCTCATATTTTATTATTTTTTTTGTAGTAAATTATAAGACATGATGAAAATCCATTTAATGGCGAGAAAAACGGTATATAATATGTGTGGGTACAGTAAATGAGTAAGAGGAAAATTACAGCTAAACACAAACACCGCAGAAATGTAAAAATAGCCATTGTCATTAAGGGTAAGAAAATTGAAAAATGGTCCGGTCATTAAGGGGTTAAAATTGTATGATCAATCTGGGGTTTCATGATCCAACTTTTCAACAAAGGATACAAACAGAACAAAGAACATTTGATAATAGAAGTAAATTAGAAAGTTGTTTAAAGGGACATTAATCTTAAAAAAGAAAAAAAGACTTCCAGCATTCAAACGAGCATTTTCAATAACAGTTCGCAATACCTTTGTTGTTTTGTTTTTGCACTGTTTTGCTGCATTACGGTCTTGAAAATAGCTTGTTTTTTATTTTCATCCAGGGAGTCTACCCAGGTAGGAACATGGCGGCCGTTTCCTGTTATGCGCATGTGCAAGTCCCGACACTTAGCCACTGAGGTCATTCAACTGAGAGCAGCAGGCGCAATTCCCTCAATACAATGCTGGCAGCGACGGCTCATGGACAGTGCGAATGCGTCAGCTTCATAAGTGTTTTCACTGCCCTTTTTTAGGGGAAATCTTGCATGACGTCACAAAAGAAATTAAAAATATGAAATTATTACAAAGAAGCATTATTTTCGTTTCTATTATTGAGTAATTCAAATAAATATTTTAATTAATTTAAAGGATTACAAAATTTTACTAAAAATACCTTTATTAAAACAATATTTTACTTTAAAATCACATGTTCTACCTTAATCATGAAAGAAAAAGTTTAGGTTTCAGATCCCTTTAGGCATGTATGAGCTTTTAAAAATCAACAAATTGATTTAAAGGACATTGAAGTGATGGTAAATAAAAGTATTCTATAAAATGATAATGGATTCCTTTATACTTACTTGGCCAGTGTTTATCACGAATCACAACATCATTTTTTTATTACTTACATTTTGTAAAGAAACAATTGGCTAGATTACGAGTTGTGCGTTAGGGTAAAAAAGCAGCTTTAAGAGGTCCTAACACTGCTTTTTTACGCCCGCTGGTATTACAAATCTTGCAGATATAGGGTGACTGCACACTTCTTTGGCACTTCGTAAAGTCCTTTTTCTATGGGACTTCCATAGCGCCGGTATTAAGAGTCTGTCCTGGGAGGCCAAAAAAGTGAACGGTACACCCTACCCTGTCAAGATCCCTAACGCATTTAATAGTCAGTAGTTAAGAGTTTTATGGTACAACGCTGTAGCATAAAACTCATAATTAAAGTGTTAAAAAGTACACTAACACCCATAAACTACCTATTAACCCCTAAACCGAGGCCCTCCCGCATCGCAAATACTAAAATAAAAATTTTAACACCTAATCTGCCGCTCCGGACACCACCGCCACCTACATTATATTTATGAACCCCTAATCTGCTGCCCCCAACATTGCCGACACCTACATTATATTTATTAACCCCTAATCTGCCGCCCTCAATGTCGCCGCCACCTACCTACACTTATAAACCCCTATTCTGCCGCCCCCAACGTCGCCGCCACTATAATAAACAGATCAACCCCTAAACCGCCGCACTCCCGCCTCGCAAACATTAGTTAAATATTATTAACCCCTAATCTGCAGGCCCTAACATCGCTGCCACCTACCTACATTCATTAACCCCTAATCTGCTGCCCCCAATGTCGCCGCCACCACTATATTAAAGTTATTAACCCCTAAACCTAACGCCCACTAACTTAAATATAATTTAAATCTAATTAAAATTACTATCATTAACTAAATTATTCCTATTTAAAAATAAATACTTACCTATAAAATAAACCCTAAACTAGCTAGAATATAAATAATAGTTACATTGTAGCTAGTTTAGGATTTATTTTTATTTTACAGGCAAGTTTGTATTTATTTTAACTAGGTAGAATAGTTATTAAATAGTTATTAACTATTTAAAACTACCTAGCTAAAATAAATACAAATTTACCTGTAAAATAAAACCTAACCTAAGTTACAATAACACCTAACACTACACTACAATTAAATAAATTAACTAAATTAAATACAATTACCTAAATTAAATTAAATTAGCTAAAGTACAAAAAAACACACTAAATTACAGAAAATAATAAGCAAATTACAGAGATTTAAACTAATTACACCTAATCTAATAGCCCTATTAAAATAAAAAAGCCGCCCCCAAAATAAAAAAAACCCTAGCCTAAACTAAACTACCAATAGCCCTTAAAAGGGCCTTTTGCGGGGCATTGACCCAAAGTAATCAGCTCTTTTACCTGTAAAAAACAAACAAACAACCCCCCAACAGTAAAACCCACCACCCACACAACCAACCCCCCAAATAAAATACTATCTTAAAAAACCTAAGCTCCCCATTACCCTGAAAAGAGCATTTGGATGGGCATTGCCCTTAAAAGGGCAGTTAGCTCTTTTGCCGCCCAAACCCTAATCTAAAAAATAAAACCCACCCAATACACCCTTCAAAAAACCTAACACTAACCCCCTGAAGCTCGACTTACCGGGAGACGTCTTCATCCAAGCCGGGCGTAGTGGTCCTCCAGACGGGCAGAAGTCTTCATCCAAGCCGGGCAGAAGTGGTCCTCCAGATGGGCAGAAGTCTTCATCCAAGCCAGGCAGAAGTGGTCCTCCAGATGGGCAGAAGTCTTCATCCAAGCCGGGCAGAAGTGGTCCTCCAGACGGGCAGAAGTCTTCATCCAGACGGCATCTTCTATCTTCATCCATCTGGCATCTTGGATGATGTCACTTAAAAGTACCTTCATTCTGTTTTAGTCGTCAATATTCCGCGTAGGAGGTCTTGAAGATGGACCCTCTCCGCGCCGGATGGATGAAGATAGAAGATGCCATCTGTATTAAGACTTCTGTCCATCTGGAGAAAACCCACCCAATACACCCTTCAAAAAACCTAACACTAACCCCCTGAAGATCGACTTACCGGGAGACGTCTTCATCCAAGCCAGGCAGAAGTGGTCCTCCAGATGGGCAGAAGTCTTCATCCAAACCGGGTAGAAGTGGTCCTCCAGACGGGCAGAAGTCTTCATCCAGACGGCATCTTCTATCTTCATCCATCTGGCATCTTGGATGATGTCACTTAAAAGTACCTTCATTCTGTTTTAGTCGTCAATATTCCACGTAGGATGTCTTGAAGATGGACCCTCTCCGCGCCGGATGGATGAAGATAGAAGATGCCATCTGTATTAAGACTTCTGTCCATCTGGAGGACCACTTCTGCCCGGTTTGGATGAAGACTTCTGCCCGTCTGGAGGACCACTTCTGCCCGGCTTGGATGAAGACTTCTGTCCGTCTGGAGGACCACTTCTGCCCGGTTTGGATGAAGACTTCTGCCCGTCTGGAGGACCACTTCGCCCGGCTTGCATAAAGACGTCTCCCGGTAAGTCGATCTTCAGGGGGTTAGTGTTAGGTTTTTTGAAGGGTGTATTGGGTGGGTTTTATTTTTTAGATTAGGGTTTGGGCAGCAAAAGAGCTAACTGCCCTTTTAAGGGCAATGCCCATCCAAATGCCCTTTTCAGGGCAATGGGGAGCTTAGGTTTTTTTAGATAGTATTTTATTTGGGGGGTTGGTTGTGTGGGTGGTGGGTTTTACTGTTGGGGGGGTTGTTTGTATTTTGTTTTACAGGTAAAAGAGCTGATTACTTTGGGGCAATGCCCCGCAAAAGGCCCTTTTAAGGGATATTGGTAGTTTAGTTTAGGCTAGAGTTTTTTTTATTTTGGGAGGGGGCTTTTTTATTTTAATAGGGCTATTAGATTAGGTGTAATTAGATTAAATTTCTGTAATTTGTTTATTATTTTCTGTAATTTAGTGTTTGTTTTTTTGTACTTTAGCTAATTTAATTTAATTTAGGTAATTGTATTTAATTTTGTTAATTTATTTAATTGTAGTGTAGTTTTAGGTGTTAGTGTAACTTAGGCTAGGTTTTATTTTACAGGTAAATTTGTATTTATTTTAGCTAGGTAGTTATTAAATAGTTAATAACTATTTAATAACTATTCTACCTAGTTAAAATAAATACAAACTTGCCTGTAAAATAAAAATAAATCCTAAACTAGCTACAATGTAACTATTATTTATATTCTAGCTAGTTTAGGGTTTATTTTATAGGTAAGTATTTAGTTTTAAATAGGAATAATTAAGTTAATGATAGGAATATTTATTTAGATTTATTTAAATTATATTTAAGTTAGTGGGTGTTCGGTTTAGGGTTAGACTTAGGTTTAGGGGTTAATACATTTAATATAGTGGCGGCGACGTTGGGGGCAGCAGATTAGGGGTTAATAAATGTAGGTAGGTGGCGGCGATGTTAGGGACAGCAGATTAGTGGTTAATAATATTTAACTAATGTTTGCGAGGCGGGAGTGCAGCGGTTTAGGGGTTAATATGTTTATTATAGTGGCGGCGACATTGGGAGCGGCAGATTAGGGGTTAAGAAATATAATGTAGGTGGCTGTGATGTTGCGGGCAGCAGATTAGGGGTTCATAAGTATAATATAGGTGTCGGTGATGTCAGGGGCGGCAGATTAGGGGTTAATAAGTGTAAGATTAGGGGTGTTTAGACTCGGGGTTCATGTTAGGATGTTAGGTGTAAACATAACTTTTATTTCCCCATAGGAATCAATGGGGCTGCGTTAGTGAGTTTTACGCTGCTTTTTTGTAGGTGTTAGACTTTTTTTCAGCCGGCTCTCCCTGTTGATTCCTATGGGGAAATCTACTGCACATGCACAGCTTCAACTGAGTAAACAATGAATCACTATATTCACTGTTTGCTCGGTGCAACAACTCTGCAAGTGAACTTTTTGTTTCCTATTAAAGGGATAGTAAAGTCCAAATTAAACTTTCATGATTCAGATAGGGCATGTCATTTTAAACAACTATTTTACTTTTATCATCAAATTTGCTTTGTTCACTTGGTATTCTTAGTTGAAAACTAAACTTAGGTAGGCTCATATGCTAATTTCTAAGCCCTTGAAGGCCACCTCTTACCTGAATGCATTCGGTTTCATTGCCGATTTGAGATAATATTTGTCTTGAAGAACGTCGACTATGATTATTAAATGTAACTCTTGATGTATTGAAAATAAAAATCAATTATTTGACGAATAAAAAAATGCCTGTGAGTGCCCTTCTGTGAAAATAGTGTGTGTGTATATATATATATATATATATATATATATATATATATATATATATATATATATATATATATATATATACACACACACACATACATACACACAGAGTAACATTCATACCTACCCTACCTAGTAAGCGCACTGCTATTTTGCTTACCCTTTTCTGTAATTTAACTACAAGAATTGTGGGTTTCCCAATTTCCACAAGAATTGAAAGTGCATACAGCAAACTTCCTAGACCTAACTGTTCCACATTCTACACAGTGATTGTTTAATCAGTGTTGTAGCTCATTTATATCTGTCCCTATTTAGCCTCAGTAGAGAGGATAAGGTAAGAGGATTTTAAAATATTTCAAAGCAATGCAAGTTGTGATAACCAAAGACCAGAACAGAGTATATATATATATATTTTAAAAAATAAAACCCACCCAATACACCCTTCAAAAAACCTAACACTAACCCCCTGAAGATCGACTTACCGGGAGACGTCTTCATCCAAGCCGGGCATAGTGGTCCTCCAGACGGGCAGAAGTCTTCATCCAAGCCGGGCAGAAGTGGTCCTCCAGATGGGCAGAAGTCTTCATCCAAGCCAGGCAGAAGTGGTCCTCCAGATGGGCAGAAGTCTTCATCCAAGCCGGGCAGAAGTGGTCCTCCAGACGGGCAGAAGTCTTCATCCAGACGGCATCTTCTATCTTCATCCATCTGGCATCTTGGATGATGTCACTTAAAAGTACCTTCATTCTGTTTTAGTCGTCAATATTCCGCGTAGGATGTCTTGAAGATGGACCCTCTCCGCGCCGGATGGATGAAGATAGAAGATGCCATCTGTATTAAGATTTCTGTCCATCTAGAGGACCACTTCTGCCCGGTTTGGATGAAGACTTCTGCCCGTCTGGAGGAACACTTCTGCCCGGCTTGGATGAAGACTTCTGTCCGTCTGGAGGACCACTTCTGCCCGGTTTGGATGAAGACTTCTGCCCGTCTGGAGGACCACTTCGCCTGGCTTGCATAAAGACGTCTTCCGGTAAGTCGATCTTCAGGGGGTTAGTGTTAGGTTTTTTGAAGGGTGTATTGGGTGGGTTTTATTTTTTAGATTAGGGTTTGGGCAGCAAAAGAGCTAACTGCCCTTTTAAGGGCAATGCCCATCCAAATGCCCTTTTCAGGGCAATGGGGAGCTTAGGTTTTTTTAGATAGTATTTTATTTGGGGGGTTGGTAGTGTGGGTGGTGGGTTTTACTGTTGGGGGGGTTGTTTGTATTTTGTTTTACAGGTAAAAGAGCAGATTACTTTGGGGCAATGCCCCGCAAAAGGCCCTTTTAAGGGCTATTGGTAGTTTAGTTTAGGCTAGAGTTTTTTTTTTATTTTGGGGGGGGGTTTATTTTAATAGGGCTATTAGATTAGGTGTAATTAGATTAAATTTCTGTAATTTGTTTATTATTTTCTGTAATTTAGTGTTTGTTTTTTTGTACTTTAGCTAATTTAATTTAATTTAGGTAATTGTATTTAATTTTGTTAATTTATTTAATTGTAGTGTAGTTTTAGGTGTTAGTGTAACTTAGGCTAGGTTTTATTTTACAGGTAAATTTGTATTTATTTTAGCTAGGTAGTTATTAAATAGTTAATAACTATTCTACCTAGTTAAAATAAATACAAACTTGCCTGTAAAATAAAAATAAATCCTAAGCTAGCTACAATATAACTATTATTTATATTCTAGCTAGTTTAGGGTTTATTTTATAGGTAAGTATTTAGTTTTAAATAGGAATAATTAAGTTAATGATAGGAATATTTATTTAGATTTATTTAAATTATATTTAAGTTAGTGGGTGTTCAGTTCAGGGTTAGACTTAGGTTTAGGGGTTAATACATTTAATATAGTGGCGGCGACGTTGGGGGCAGCAGATTAGGGGTTAATAAATGTAGGTAGGTGGCGGCGATGTTAGGGACAGCAGATTAGTGGTTAATAATATTTAACTAATGTTTGCGATGCGGGAGTGCAGCGGTTTAGGGGTTAATATGTTTATTATAGTGGTGGGCGACGTTGGGAGCGGCAGATTAGGGGTTAAGAAATATAATGTAGGTGGCTGTGATGTTGCGGGCAGCAGATTAGGGGTTCATAAGTATAATATAGGTGTCGGTGATGTCAGGGGCGGCAGATTAGGGGTTAATAAGTGTAAGATTAGGGGTGTTTAGACTCGGGGTTCATGTTAGGATGTTAGGTGTAAACATAACTTTTATTTCCCCATAGGAATCAATGGGGCTGCGTTAGTGAGTTTTACGCTGCTTTTTTGTAGGTGTTAGACTTTTTTTCAGCCGGCTCTCCCTGTTGATTCCTATGGGGAAATCTACTGCACATGCCCAGCTTCAACTGAGTAAACAATGAATCACTATATTCACTGTTTGCTCAGTGCAACAACTCTGCAAGTGAACTTTTTGTTTCCTATTAAAGGGATAGTAAAGTCCAAATTAAACTTTCATGATTCAGATAGGGCATGTCATTTTAAACAACTATTTTACTTTTATCATCAAATTTGCTTTGTTCACTTGGTATTCTTAGTTGAAAACTAAACTTAGGTAGGCTCATATGCTAATTTCTAAGCCCTTGAAGGCCACCTCTTACCTGAATGCATTCGGTTTCATTGCCGATTTGAGATAATATTTGTCTTGAAGAACGTCGACTATGATTATTAAATGTAACTCTTGATGTATTGAAAATAAAAATCAATTATTTGACGAATAAAAAAATGCCTGTGAGTGCCCTTCTGTGAAAATAGTGTGTGTATGTGTATATATATATATATATATATATATATATACATATATATATATATATATATATATATATATATATATATATATATATATATACATATATATATATATATATATATATATATATAAATATACACACACACACACATACATACACACAGAGTAACATTCATACCTACCCTACCTAGTAAGCGCACTGCTATTTTGCTTACCCTTTTCTGTAATTTAACTACAAGAATTGTGGGTTTCCCAATTTCCACAAGAATTGAATGTGCATATAGCAAACTTCCTAGACCTAACTGTTCCACATTCTACACAGTGATTGTTTAATCAGTGTTGTAGCTCATTTATATCTGTCCCTATTTAGCCTCAGTAGAGAGGATAAGGTAAGAGGATTTTAAAATATTTCAAAGCAATGCAAGTTGTGATAACCAAAGACCAGAACAGAGTATATATATATTTTAAAGGATTACTAACTTTTGCTTTTTCAGTTCAAAACGGACCACATATTTTAAACAACATCAATCAACACAATCCAATCTACCTTATTTTTTTCTTGAAACGAAGCTCCATATCTTTATAAAATAAAATTTTATTTAACCGCATGACATCACTTCTTCCAGCCCTCAAATATGGGCCGTACACGGTACCTCAATTGCCAATCTGATTGCGTGTATTTGCATATAATTCTAATATGAGTTTATCAATTTACGCATGCACAATTGGTTTGTCTATTCACGCATGCACAGATTACGACACTGATGCCTGCATTACCCACAACGTATTCACAATAATGCATGCGCATTTCAGGTATAAATCTCTAAGATAGACTCTCCAGTCTTTTTACGGTGTTTTAAGTGTCACAACACTATAATGTTAGCGGTCCACAATTGTTTAGTGCTTTCAACTATACAATTTTAAATATTTAATCAAAATAATAACTTTATCATTTTGAAATGTAATTAATAAATATTATAACATTTCATTGATAGATTTAGTAGGTGACTGACTCCGCATCATATAACTAGCACCAATAGTATAGCATCTATTTACATCACTCATTGCCTAATGAGTACTGAATATGAAATCCTATCTGTGGGGTTCTTTTAGACATAAGTAAACATATCCATAAAATGATAATTAATCATTTCTAAAATGTGCAATGAGAAAGATGCAGAAGCAGCTGTTCTTCTTAAATAACACAAACTTTGAATAGTTGCAATTTACTGGTCAGTTTCTATGATATGAGCCTCTTTTTTTGAGACACATAAAATTCAATAATAATTGGAAGCCCAATGTGTGACAATGATTTTTGCATACACTTATGTGTTTAAATTTAAATTGAAAACTCAAATAAGTATAAATATAATGTAATATTGCCTTAGTGCAATATTCATTACATTTTAAAATAATATTTAGAATAAAAAAAAAAAGCCTGAGATAAATAAGAGATTGTTGATAATTTCACACGTTTGTGGATGAAATATATATATTATTAAGAGAAGCCTTTTAAAATATATATTGTATTCGTTCAAATTAAATGGTATAACTTACCGCTATAATACTAAAATTTATTTTGAAAAAGGACTCTCTCCCTGAAGTCAAGTGCAGTAATATTTCATTATTATATTACTATTACTTTTGGTATCATTTATATTATAAATATATATTTTTTTAAGTTGCTCGTTAATTCTAGGGAGATTCTCTAAGCTCTAGCACACAAGTTACTTACGTTTCCTGCGTAGCAAAGTTTTCGGATCCGCGATAGAGCGGGTCTACTGCATCCTGACATGAAGTCTGTGACATATTCAATGACGTTTACCTAGCTCGCGTATGCGCATAGAGTACAATAGTCGCCATCTTCCAACTGGAGTTGTCCGTCCACATTGGAAAGAACAAACCGATAGCAAAGCAGTGGGTTTGGAAAAGTTAGAAAATTCAGAGCAAGATTTCTTACAAACGGTAACTATTTGGTACAGGATGGGCATTGAAAATGTGTTAATATAGTTGCATATTTTTTAACTAGAGTTAATTATTTTGTGACTACAATGTCCCTTTAACTTAACTTAAAAGGACATGAAACCCACACTTTTCTTTAATTTTTTAGAAAAGTCATTCAATTTTAAACAACTGTTTAATATGATTGCTTTGTTCTCTTTCTTAAAACATATACCCAGGTAGGCTCAGACACTGGGAGCTAGCTGCTCATATATGCCTGTTGTCGTTGGCTTACCAATGTGTTCATCTAGTTTCCAGCAATGCATTAATGCTCCTTCAATAAAGGGTACCAAAAGAATGAAGCAAATTTGAGAATAGAAGTTAACTGGAAAGTTGTTGAAACCATGAATTTTCTATCTGAATCATGAAAGAAAAAAATTGTGTTTCCTATCCCTTTAAGTATCCTATGGTTGACACTACAGCACCCTATGGAAGGGGTTTATAAATAGATAAATATATAGGGAATTTGTATGTCTATTGAGGTCTGTGAATATACGTTGGTGAGACCAATGTGTCATATAAACTGCCAGTTGGGCAACCCTAGGCTAAAACACATTTACACCCACCCAAACAAACCATAAACAAACCATCAAGGCTACACCAAGGTGCAAAGTTGTGGCTGTCAGATTTCCCACAGCTGTGCAAAGCGAGGTGTGAGGGCAAACTCAGTCCATTTTTATATCTGTGTCTTTGATAATGAGAAGAATTTTGAAGAATTAAAACAATTACTGCAATGTGGTTGGTTTTATGCTTTCCAAGGATCAAAGCAGTCGTCCCCTTGCCTTTCCATTTTATTTATATTTCTCCAAACTGAGCAATTTATTTTAACCTGCAGGTTGTTATTTCCACACAATGTAATAGTTTGACACCCATATTGCCAGTAACACTAACACTTAACCCATTTATTTCTAGTAACACAAAGTAACCCAATACACTTAGGAGTTTGACCATGATATTATCTTTATTTCTATATTAAATCATTCTTTGTAACTTTCACCTGAACTTTAGAAATACTGGCCATGTCAGTATAGCCTGATTTTCCGGTTATATTGCATATGTAATTTGAGCAGTTGTACCAATTCAAATGGCAGCACGTATAGCTGATTGCAAGGGCCTAAAGAAAGACAATAAGTACTTTAAGCTTTCATATAATGATTTTGCATGGTAATTATTACAGACCAGGACACACTGCAATGTCTTTAGTCGTGATATTTTTAGAAAGTATTCTTTGGTCTGAGAAAGGAGATAAAAACAGCTTGCTGTCACTTTCTGCTTAGCCCCGTCCCTGCACCACATAGTGCCATTTTAACAATGTAGTTATATACGTATATATATATATATATATATATATATATATATATATATACTGTATATATTCAAAGACCAAAAGTATCTGGAATATGCTTTCATTCCTATCCAATCCCTATACTACAGGTAGCCCTCAGTTTACGCCGGGGTTAGGTTCCAGAAGGAATGGTTGTAAATCGAAACCGTTGTAAATTAAAACCCATTTTATAATGTAAGGCAATGGGAAGTCAGGGAGATAGGTTCCAGGCCCCTCTCAAAATTGTCATAAGTAACACCTAATACATTATTTTTAAAGCTTTGAAATGAAGACTTTAAATGCTAAACAGCATTATAAACCTAATAAAATAATCACACAACACAGAATATAAAATTAAACTAAGTTAAATGAACAAAAACATTTGCTAAACAGCATTATAAACCTAATAAAATAATCACACAACACAGACTTCACTTGCATTTTTCTGCAAACAGTTCTTTCTATGCATTCCAATCTGGACTGATTTATAGACAGGAAGATCTTGTTCCTTTGAAATCTGCTCGATAGCTCAGGTCTGGTTAAACTGATTAATTTCAGCTTGCTTGGCTTTGCTGCAACACAAGCGGACAGCTCCACCTACTGGCTATTTTAATAAATACACTGCTTCTCAATGCTTTACAATAGCAGTCACATGACTGGAAAAAAAGGTTGTTATTCTGAAACGGTGTAAATTGAACCGTTGTAAAACGAGGGCCGCCTGTATATGTATCTATTTTCTTTCTATGCAGATACTGAATGAAAAAATGAGCTAGAAGAAAATAGTATACATATTTCTTAGACCTCATCTTTAAGATATCTTCCACCATTATATACTGTTCAATAGTCTAATAGATGGTTATATAATTTAGTGGAAGATAATTAATGTTAGGAAATTACTAGTAGAGCGACACTCACGTTATAGTCTCACAGATATTTACTTAGGTTTAGTTTTCTTCTCTTTGTCATTTATTTGTTATTTATTATTATTTTTATTGTGCTGTATATAGTATGTGTGTGTGTGTGTATATATATATATATATATATATATATATATATATATATATATATATATATATATATATATATATATATATATATATATATATATATATATATGTATAATATATATTTATATATATATATATATATATATATATATATATATATATTATAATATTTTCCATCTTAATGTGAGGAGAGTCCACTGCTTTATTCATTACTTGTGGGAATTAAGAACCTGGCCACCAGGAGGAGGCAAAGACACCCCAGTCAAAGGCTTAAATACCTCCCCCACTCCCCTCATCCCCCAGTCATTCTTTGCCTTTCATCACAGGAGGTTGGCAGAGAAGTGTCGGAAGATTCGGAGTAGTCTCTTATGGAGGGTAATACCCTTTGCAATGGGGACTGGAGTTTTAAGTTGTCCTGTCAGCCTCTCAGTGAGAGCCTGGGTGAAAGTTAGAGTCCGGAGATGCTACTAACCTGTCACACTTGAAAAGCAGAGTTCCTGTTCCACAGCATAGATTCTGGTAAGAATGTTTCATTTTTTTTTATACATGTATGATAACGGAATACAGGGTCACAGTGTGACTCCTTTTATCTGTATAGAATCAGGGGGTTAATATCTCCTGAGGGGGATTATTGCACAGTGGGGAATAATCTTATATGTTTATTTGATTTTATGCTGCTTTTATGTGTGAGATGTAATGGGCTCATAGGCTGTTATGGAATATACAGGTTTCACTTTCACTTTGAGAGCCATGCAGCTTACAAGCTTGTCACGCTTTTTCTCATAGTAGGGACAGTCCTGCATTGTGCACCATGTGATTCTTTCCTGACCGTGTGTCTATCAGAGAGCTGTCCAAACTCTCTGTTCTGTCTGGGTCGTGGGAGGTGGTGAGTGCTCCAGCCATATGGGATATAAAGGTGCAGTTTTTTTTAATAAAATATGATGTTTATTTCTATAGTTCTCCGGTTATTGCACTAACGATGGCATACCTCCCAACATTTCAAAATTCAAAAGAGGGACATCCCCCGCAGCAAAAATTTGAAATGTGGTGGGCAGGAGCAGGGGCGGGGCTTACAAAAATCATAGACCAAAGTAATGTAAATAAAATTCTAAATAAAGTTATATATTTTAATACTCTTAGGCAGCAAATCAAACACAAGCTAAAACCACTGGTATAGCTATGTGAGCTCTGTATTTAATTAACCTTTGCAGAGACATTGCTAAATATTTTTATCTTAATTGGACATTTAATAATAGATTCTTTAAAACTGCTCTCTGCATTCCCCATTAATATTCTAGATTCTGGCCTTTAAAATGCACAGTAACACACTACATAGCATACACTTACACATGCAGTTACACACACACTACATTGCATACACTTACACATGCAGACATACAATACATATTATACACTTATACAGGCAGATACACACACACACACTACATTGCATACACTTATACATACAGATACACACACACACTACATAGCATACACTTATACATGCAGATATGCACACACACACTACATAGCATACACTTACACACACACTACATAGCTTACACTTATACATGCAGATACACACACACACACACACTACATAGTATACACTTACACATGCAGATACACACACACTAAATTGCATACACTTACACATGCAGACATACAATACATATCATACACTTATACAGGCAGATACACACACACACTACATTGCATACACTTATACATACAGATACACACACACACACACTACATAGCATACACTTATACATGCAGATATGCACACACACACTACATAGCATACACTTACACACACACTACATAGCATACACTTATACATGCAGATACACACACACACTACATAGCTTACACTTATACATGCAGATACACACACACACACACACACACTACATAGTATACACTTACACATGCAGATACACACACACACTACATAGTATACACTTATACATGCAGATACACACACCTCATAGCTTACATTTATACATGCAGGCACACACACTACATAGCATACACTTATACATGCAGATACACACACACACACACGTATACATACAGATACACACACACTACACAGCTTACACTTATACATGCAGATACACACACACATACACACTTATAGATACAGATAGACACACACTACATCATATATGGGTATCTGTAACTCATTGTATGGGGTCCTGGGGTTGGCAAGCACATTAGCTGGCAGTCTGAGGCTGCCACTGTTCGTTGCCCTGGTGTTGGCACTGCTCATCGTATAAAACTGAAGGCATGCTAGTATTATCACCAGGGGTTAGATGTCATCACTACCATAGGTTAGAGAGGTCACCATTACCTGAGGTTAGAGGGTATACAGCCTTCCTACTCCTGCTTAACCCACACACCATTAATTTTCAACAAAGAATCTAACAGGTATATAACCCTGGGAGAGAAAAGGCAGCTGCTTCTGAGTATGTGCCCAATAAAATGAAAAAAAAAATATTTTTTTTTATGCATGGAGCAATGCAGGACAGATTGCTAGTAACCCGGGACAGCAGGACAGACCCCTAAAATTGGGACTGTCCCGTGAAAATTGGGACAGTTGGGGGGTATGCGATGGAGGATTCTGTTACTTAGAGGGCACTCCCTCTATTCCTAAAGAGTAATTCCTGTTTATATTGTGAGGCCGCCCCCTCAATTATGTTTCATATGCCTTAATAATGTGATTATATATATTATATTATAATAATATTATTATATATATTATATGTTTTATACCACTGAGCCGTCCACCTCTGAGGAGTTGTCATCCAGTGATGTGCGTACCCTACATGCTTATCTCTCTACACATGCAGTTTTCCCGTAGCATTGCTGATCCTCCATCTGGAGGGGGCCATTTTTTTCACCAGACATTACTGCGCAGCTCAGACGGCGGTGTCTGCGAGGATGAAGTTGTTTCTGAAACATTCTGGGTTGGAGTCTGCTGCCTCTAAACCTCCGGCTGCGGAAGAACCAGACTTTAGTTTTAGGAATTTGCGCCTTATTCTAAAGGAAGTTTTTTGGCAAATTCAGTGGTTCCAGAGTCCAAATTGCCTGAGGAACCTTTGATTCCTAAATTGGATTGAGTTTGAGGACAGGGTGGTACATTATCCTTCCCTGCTCCTGTTAGATAGCGAACATTATTAAGAATGAATGGGACTGGATTGTTCCTCTCTTCTCCATTTAACAAATTGTCCTGGACTCTCAATTGAGTTGTGAGGTTTAGTCCTTAAAAGGGATGGCGCTATCTTCACCCTTACTAAATTTTATACTATCCCGTTTGAGGATAGCTCTTCATTTTAAAAGCCCATGGATAAAGGATGGAAACTCTGTTAAGAAAATTGTTTCAACATACAGGATATTTGTTTCAACTGGAGGTGGCAGTTGCCGTGGTTGCTGGAGAAACTATCTTCTGGTGTGACTCCTTATAGGATTTGATCGGGGTGGAGAGATCCCCTCGATGTTACTCAGGAAAGATTTATGGCCTTGAGGTTTGCTAATTCTTTTATCTGTGATGCTATTAGGCAGATTATTTGCCTAAATGCTAAGGCTTCAGCTTTTTCTGTTCAGGCCCATCTGGCTCTGGCTGAAGTTATGGTCTGCGGATATGACTTCTAAGTCTAGACTTCTTTCCCTCCCCTTTAAGGGAATGATTTTGTTTGGTCCAGGCCTGGACTCCATTATCTCCATGGTCACAGGGGGCAAGGGTGCCTTTCTACCACAAGAGAATATGAACGAGTCTAAGGGACAATATTCGTTCTTTTCGTTTTGATAAAGCCCATGTCAGCAGTCCTCTGCTAAGCCTGAGCAAACCAAGAGCTCTTGGAAGCCAGCTCAGTCCTGGAATAAATCCAAGCAAAGCAAGAAGCCCACCGAGTCTAAGTTGCCACGAACGGATGGTCCCCGGTCCTCTTCTGGATCATGTAGGGGGCAGACTGTCGCTCTTTTCAGTCAATTGGTTCAGGGATGTGCAGGATCCATGGGTCCTGGAGGTCATAGATCAGGGTTACAAGATAGGTTTCAAGTCTCAGCCACCCAAGGGCAGTTTCCTCCTCTCTCTCCTGTCTTCCTGACCAGAAAGGATGGAAGCCATTCTGGGGTGCGTACGGGATCTGTCCTATTAGGAGTTATTGTCCTGGTGCCTATCGCAGTGAGAGGTTTGGGATTCTATTCAAACAATTTTGTGCTCCCAAAGTAGGAGGGAACCTCCGTCCGATTTGGACCTAAAGTGCTTAAACAAGTTTTTAAATGTCCCCTCTTTCAAGAGGGAGACAATAGGTCCATTCTTCCCCTCATTTGAGAATGGCAGTTCATGACCACGATAGATCTGAAGGATGTTCCCTTCATGTACCAATCCTCAAGGACCACTTCCAGTTCCTAAGGTTTGCATTCCTGGACCAGCACTTCCAGTTTATTGATCGTCTGTTTGGTCTAGCTGGTATAGTAGTGAGCATAGCTGCCTTCTAAGTAGTTGACCTGGGTTTCAGAGAGTGGACCATTCGGAATCTCTCCTCTGTCTTCTTCGATCCCATGGATGGAAGATACATCTAGAGAGAGTTCTCTTGTATCAAGTACCAGGGTAGAATTCTCGGGTACTATAATAGTCTCCATAGATATGAGAATATTTCTAACAGACCAGACCCAGACATGTCTTGCCCTCCAGACCTCATAAGGCCATCTGTGGCTCAGTGTATGGGGGTGATTGGTCTCATGGTGTCCAGCATGGACATAATTTCCTTTGCCAGGTTTCACCTCAGATTGTTGCAACTGCACATGTTGAAGCAGTGGAACGGCAATCATTCAGATCTGTCTCAACAGATTTCTCTGGACAACCGATCGATAGAATCACACTCTTGGTGTTTTTGTCCGGATCCCATGTCCCAAGGGATGTCTGTCTCAAGACCATCCTGGGTGATTATGACTACGGTTGTGAGTCTGTCAGGATGGGGAGCTGTTTGGGGTACCAGGAAGGCACAGAGCCTATGGACTCAGGAGGAAAAGCTCCTTCCCAATCGCATTTTCGATCTTTGGGTAATATACAATGCTCTAAAGGCTTCGTCTCTGCTGGGTTCATCCCAGTTTATCAGATTCCAATCAGACAATATATCCTCGGTGGCTTACATCAACCATCAGGGGGAACGAGAAGCTCCCTAGCTATGAGGGAAGTATCTCTGATTCTGGAGTGGGTGGAGACCCACATTTGTTTGCTGTCAGCGATCCACATTCCGGGTGTGGACAACTGGGATTTCCTCAGCAGACAATCCTTTCATCCGGGGAAATGGTCTCTCCATCCTTAGTGTTTGCGGATATTTGCAAGAGGAAGATCTTATGACGTCTCAATACCAAGCTACCCAGATATGGTTCGAGGTACAGGGATCCTCAGGTGGAGCTAACTGATGCATTTGCGGTGCCTTGGAGGTTCAATCTAATTTATCTTTTACAGCCGTTACCACTACTTTCTAGTGTAGTGGCTTGAATCAAGCAGACCTCAGTGATACTGATTGCTCTGTCTTGGCTGCAAAGGATATGGTTTGCGGACTAGTGGGGGGTGTGGTTATCTCCTCTGTGGAAGTTACCTTGTCACAGGGATCTGCTGACCAAGGTCTCTGTTCATCTGTGTCTAGATCTCTGAGGCTGACTGCGTGGAAATTGAACGCTTAGTCCTAGCCAAGAGAGGGTTTTCTGAGAGTGTTATTTTTACTCTCATTCAAGCTCGTAGCTGGCTGCTCGTCGCATCTATCATAAGGTGTGGAGGATCTACTTATTCTGTTCTCCAGGATGAACTGGAGAAGGGCTTTTCTGCAAGTCCCCTGAGGGTACAGATTTTGGCCCTGTCTGTGTTACTGCACAAGAGATTTGCTGAGCTTCCTGATGTGCAGTCACTTGTTAAGGCTCTGCTAGGATCATACCTGTGTTTAGATCTATTGCTCCTCCTTGGAGTTTAAGTCTTTTTCTTTAGGTTTTGCACGGGCTCTGTTGGAGCCTATACATGAAGTAGACATTAAATTATTGTCTTGGAAGGTTCCTTTTCTACGGGCTATTGCTTCTGCGTGCAGATTATCTGTGATTGCTACCTTGCAATGCACCCCTTCTTATCTGGCTTTCCATGCTGATAAGGCTGTTCTACGAACCAAGTTAGGTTTTCTTCCTAAGGTTGTGTCAATTTGCAACATCAATCAAGAGATTGTGGTTCCTTTCTTATGTCCTACTTCTTCTTCGTCGAAGGAACGTTTTCAACGTAATTCTGGATGTGGTTTGTGTCTTGAAGTTCTATCTTCAGGCCACAAAGGAATTTAGACAAACTTCTTTGTCTGTTTGTTCTCTTTCCGGGAAGCGTGGGGGTCAGTGGGCCTCTTCGACTTCCTTATCTTTTTGGCTGAGGCGTGTCCTCCGTTTCGGATTGAGACAGCGGGACATAAGCCTCCTCTGAGGATTACGGCTCATTCAACTAGAGCTGTGGCCTCTTCCTGGGCCTTTAAGAATGAGGCTTCTATGGAGCAGATTTGTAAGGCAGCTACTTGGTCCTCTTTACATACTTTTGCAACATTTTACGAATTTGATGTTTTTTCTTTGGTGGAAGCAGTTTTTGGGAGAGGTTCTGCAGGCTGTGGTGCCCTCAGTATAGGGTCTGCCTCCTTTTACCCTCCCGTTTTTTTCATTCAGTGTCCTCTAGAGCTTGGGTATTTGTTCCCACAAGTAATGAATGAAGCAGTGGACTCTCCTCCCATTAAGATAGAAAACATAAATTATGCTTACCTGATAATTTAATTTCCATCTGTAGGAGGAGAGTCCACTACTCCTGCCTGTTTCTCCGGGGGGCGGACATAAATTTAATATTATTTTTCTGGCACCATTTATACCCTGATATTTCTCCTACTGTTCCTTGTTCCCTTGGCAGACTGACTGGGGGCTGAGGGGAGTGGGGAAGGTATTTAAGCCTTTGGCTGGGGTGTCTTTGCTCTTAATTTCCACAAGTAATGAATGAAGCAGTAGACTCTCCTCCCACAGATGGAAATTAAATGATCAGGTAAGCATAATTTATGTTTTTATGTTGATCCAATTTTTGTATGATCTTTTTTTATTTTAAGATTATTCGATCCTCACTTTTTTTTTTTTTTTAATAACTTTATTTATTAATAGTGAGGACAAAATGATTCACCATATACATAACAAGTTGAACAATAAGAAATGCTAGAGCATTTGTAAGATTTGCCAAGTCCTTCATAGTTACTGATGATATAAAGGAAGATTTCCTCCTGCAGAAGCAGGGAATCAAACCGTCCACACAATTTTCATTTTTTCAAGTGAACAACCAAAAATAAGACAAAACAAAAACAAAGAAAAGAGACAAAAACAGAAATATGAACAGACAATTCGCAAAGAATAACATTAGCACTTACCCGGGCCCTCCGACTCGCCCCCCACAGACCAAGCAGCAAGATCCAATAATTGTACAAATGTCAAGGCCTCAAGTATTCACAGATAAGCGAGACAAGTCAGTCAGTCTGTAAGCACCATTTACCTCGGAGGTTCTCATTCAAAATGAAAAGGCTATTTCTAAATGGGTATATAACACTGTCTCTTACTCTAGGTGAAAGAAATAGAAGGTAAGCCTCCCACTTGTGGATAAATTTCCTGACTCTTTTTTCCGGATCCCCCTTTGTATCCGCCTGCTCAGTCAACATTTGGTTGTGTACTCTGCCAAGCAGCTGCCCGAGTGGGGGTGCTCTATTGCTAGCCCACCCCTTCAGGATAACCATCCTAGCCAGCATCAAGACAGTCGTGAGAAAAGTGTCAAACTTATAAATTCTGTCTTTGGGTATCAGAAATATAACATGTTGTGCTGTAAGGGTCACCTGTTGATTTGTTACTTTTGTCAACCAATAAGAAACTCTAAACCAAAATCCTCTCAGCTTGGGGCAATCCCACAATAAGTGAATCCAATCTGGGGATGGGTACCTACACCTATTGCAGATATTCTCCGCCCCCGAGACCCATCTAGCTCGGATGCCAGGTGTGATGTAGGACTGGTGGATAAATTTCATATGTGTCTCCCTTAGATTGGCTGAGATTGTACTAGCATGTACCTTCTCGAGGCTCCCTATAATGAGGTCAGAGTCCACCGTCAGTTCTCTACTGTTTGCCCATTTCGTTACAAGTCCCTGTCTAGTATGCCCTTCACAGTGTTTAAGCAATAGGTCATAAGTGTGCGATATCTTATAAGAGCCCTGCTTAGCTAGAGCACACAATTTATCAATGTTGGAAGGCTCGGTAGTCAACAGCTTGTCTGAGATGAGTTTATACAGATAATGCCTGCATTGAAAATACGCAAACCTATGTGTACCTGGGAGATTGTGTGAGCTTTGCAATTCAGAGAAGGGTATGATGTCTAAAGTGAGTGGGTTAAAAAGTTGGTGGAGTCTTGTAAGATGTCGGTGGTGCCATGTAGCAAACACTTCAGTCGTGTAACCAGGGATGAACTGTAGATTGCCCTGAATCGGCAAATATTTAGTCACTAGATGTTGTGTCCCCCATAGTTTACAAATCCCGGACCACGCCCTCAAAGGATCTTTGAATAATATATGAGATTGTATGGATAAAGGAAGCGATTTGAGAGGTGAGTGGGGCAGGAAAGCAAGATGTAAAGGCCTAATAAGACCACCCTCTAACTCAGGGACGGTGAAATATGTATTCCCTACCATCCAGTCCAAGACAATCTTAGACAATGTGGACCAGTTGTACCAGATAATGTTTGGAAGGCGGAGCCCACCCTCACTCGAGGGCATAAATAGATACTTTTTACCTATCCTATGCTTTTTCCCTTGCCAGATAAAGCGACCCAATGAGGTCTGGAGAGAGGCAGCATCTTTATGTGTCAATAGAAGAGGTAGCATCTGTAGCGGATAGAGGAGCTTAGGAAGGGCGATCATCTTAAAAAGCTGAACCCTCCCTGAAAGGGACAAGGGGAGCCTTGTCCAACCTGACAATAATTGTTTGATGTTTGCAATGACTCCTGTGAGGTTGAGGTGGTATAGTTTCGTGGGATCAATGTGTAAAAGGATCCCGAGATATTTGAAGGATCCCTCTGTGACCCTGAGGCCACTGCCCGACAGTGTGGTGTCACCGAGGTTCTGCAACCAGGTTACCTCCGATTTATCAACATTGATTTTATACCCCGAAAAGGATCCGAATATCTTGATGGTATCCAGGAGGGGCTGGAGGTTGTTACTGGGGTCGCCCACAAACAGGAGCAGGTCATCTGCGTATAATGAGAGATGATATTTATGTCCAAGCACATCAAGTCCTGCACAATGTTGTCTAATGTATGAGGCCAGGGGCTCTATGGCCAGATCAAACAACAGGGGGGAAAGGGGGCAGCCCTGTCTAGTTCCCCTTTGAAGTGTAAAAGAGGGGGAAAGCTCTCCATTGACTATAAGGGATGCCATAGGGACCTGGTACAGTGTACGGAGGAAGTCAGCAAAGCAACCCGAAATTCCGAATCGTTCTAGGGAGGTGTGCAAATGATCCAACTCAATCCGATCAAATGCCTTTTCCGCGTCAAGTGCCAAAAGGCACGCATCTGGCAATTTGGATGGGGTTTGAGATGTTGCATTATACCAATAATGTGAAGAGATGGCTAGGACTTTCCGGATATTAAGTACCGAGGACCTCCCTTTTACAAAGCCTGTCTGGTCCATGTGTACGACAGACGGCAAGACCGTCGCTAGACGGTCAGCCAGGATCTTTGTAAGAAGTTTGTAATCTCCATTAAGAAGGGAGATTGGGCGGTATGATGAGGTCTGGGTATGGTCCCTGTCAGGTTTAGGAATCAGGCAAATGTTCGCTTCTGAGAAACGCTTATCTAATCGTGATGCCCCTTCCAGATATGCTGTGAACAGAGAGGCTAAAGTGGGAGCCATTTCCTCACTCAAAAGCTTGAAATATTCAGATGGCAGCCCGTCTGGGCCTGGGGCCTTCCCTAATTTGCTATGTCGTATGGCTTTGATAATCTCTTGTACATGGATCGGGGCATTAAGGGCAGATTTTTGCTCCTCAGAGATAGTGGGTAACTGCACCGAGCCCCAGAATCTCAACTTTGCCTCATGGTCTATTGTCTGGCTAGTGTATAGTTCCTTATAATACTTAACAAATTCCGACATAATGTCTTTATTGTCTGAAGTCAGTTTGGACTGGGAGTTTATAGCCGCTATATAGGATTTGGGGCGGTAAGAATGAACTAGTTTGGCCAGGAGCTTACCAGATTTATTACCCTGGCGAAAATATCTACCCTGCCTATGTATGTCAAATTTGAGATGTTGTTGAGTTAAAAACGTGTCCCTGGCCTGCTTAAGCTCGTAGTACTTTTTTTGAGATGCGAGAGAGGGGTCAGAAAGGTAGTCATTGTACGCCGCGGTTAACTGTGCCAGAAAGTCACCATCAATTCGTCTGTTGTTTTTGTTGTATTGGGCCGTAAAGGCCGTGATGCAGCCCCTCATTACCGCCTTAGAGGCATGCCAGAATAGGTCGGGGGTATCTTTATGTGTATTATTGTCTGACGTATAGTGTACCCATGAGGACTTTAAGTGATTGCGAAAATTTATGTTGTTATAGAGATACGTGGGGAATCTCCAAGATTTCTTAGGGGGGGTCCTTGGTGTAGGTTGCAATACTAGTGTGATAGGGGCATGGTCCGAGATTGTAATCTGTGCTATGGTACTGGTGTGAACTTGAGGTGTTAATGTTGAAGAGGTAAGGAAATAGTCTATCCTTGACATTGTATGGTGTGTCTTAGATAGGCAAGTAAAGTCTCTTTCCTCTGGATTTTTTGTTCTCCAGACATCTACCAAGTCCAGTGTCTCTTTAAAAGAGCTAATTAGAGTTACCTCTCTGCTATGTGGGGCACGTTGTGTCATGTGACCTAGCACTGAAGGATCTTTAAATCTATCTAGAGGAACAGCCTGGGCCAGGTTAAAATCCCCTCCTATAATCATCGGGGCATTGTAGGTTAGTAATTTTGCCAGTAATGTTGACCAGAAATTGGGGTTAACCTCGTTCGGGCCATATATATTACAAATGGTGTAGGTAAATTGATGAATTTGCAACAGAGCTATAATATACCTGCCTTTCTGATCAATGTCAACCTGCGAGAAGGAAATTGGGAGACCCTTCCTAACCAGAATAGCTACCCCTCTCTTTCTGCCCTCTGTTGGAGAGTATAGTGCCTGACCTACCCAACGCCTCTTTAGCTTATCGTGTTCGTCTGCCGTCAGTCTAGTCTCCTGAAGCAATGCTATGTCAGCCTGTAGTGAATTTAAATGTTGCAAGATAGTACCTCTCTTTGCAGGTGATGTAATGCCTCCCACATTCCAAGAAACTATTCTAACAGGTACTGCCATAGAGATAGTGTAAGAATGCTAATATTAGGCAAAGAGTTACCTTCTGGTCGTGTGTTAGACTGTAAAGAGAGTGTGCTCTATTGTCGTCTTGAGTGGGGAAGGTAGCGTGTAGTGTGTTCCTGCAAAGAAGAAGGAATAGCAGCCCCCAAGCACCATATTGTACCCAAGTTGACTCACTGTGATAAGCCGTTAGTAGTAAGAGTATGTCAGAAGTCCTGATGAAGTGGTCTGCGGAGGGCAAGCCCAGAGGGGCCCGGGACTCCCCATGATAGAAGCTGAAAGGGAGATAAAAAAAAGGCACATGTAAGCAGTACAGTGACATTTCTGGCATAAACATTTTAGTATGAAACAGTAACCATATCGCATGAAGAACATGACAACCAAAATAAAAAGACATTAGCAGGGTATGCCCTAAGTAGGGTATGGGGCATTTAGGATTGTGAGCCAAGGGGTGGCAGTGGCTCCAATGAACTATAACATGGGATAGTAATTCTAAATGAGCAATAAAAAGGAGCTGGGATATGTTAACCAGCACGCCTACCAGGCAGAGGGGAAAAGCCCTGATCAGGCTACACAGAACTATTAGGTGCCCAAAGCTAGAGGGGGGGACCAAAGGGGAATTAGCGTGCAGAAAAGGGCACCCCGGGTATTCTCCAGGAAATGGGTTCAGCCAAGGTAGATAGGAGAGTTCAGGCTGACAGCTTTGGGCTGGGAAACCTAAGCCAAAATGTGGTATTAGAGCATGGATTTGATCTCCCTTGTCTATAATAACAAGGGAAAAAAGAAAAAGCAATACCTGAAAAAGAAAAGTACACATCATGTAAAGACACATGAATTATGTTTCACAGATACAAAATACAAACTATCATTAGAGAATATTTCAGCCATTGTCCTGTCTTCGTTCAGACGATAAGTAGGCCTGTACCGCTGCAGGGGAGTGGAAAATCTTAGGCCCAGAAGACGTCTGCAACCTAAGCTTAGCTGGATACAGGAGAGCAAACCGACGACCCTTTTCATGAAGGAGGGAGCAGAGTGGTGCAAAGTCTTTGCGTCTTCTAGTGACTTCCACAGAGAAGTCTTGAAAAAGTAAGAGACAGTGATCCTCATATTTGACTTCTTTTGTACCTCTATAAGCGCGTAGTATCGTGATCTTGTCTTGGTAGTTTAAACACTTGAAAATCACCTGACGCGGCCTTTCTTTAGAGTTCTCCAGATGTCTGTCAGGACCGATGCGGTGGGCTCTCTCTATGTCAAGGGGCAGGCAATCTTGAGGCATGCCAAGAAGTGCGGGGAGGGTGGAGGCAGTAAAATCCAGCAGGTCTTTATCTTTAATCGTTTCTGGTACCCCTACTATGCGCAGATTATTTCGCCTGCTGCGATTCTCTAAGTCCTCGACCTTGTCTTGTAAGTATTGGTTTTGCTTCAGAAGATTCTTCAGAGATACTTCAGATTCCTGTTGCCTGTCCTCCACCTCAGAAATTCTTTGCTCCGCATTATTCAAGCGAGTAGAAAAGGCACGCACTTCAGAGGTAAGCGTGTCCACCCCTGCCTGTAGGTTGTCCATTTTAGGTAAGAAAAAAGCCTTCAACTCTTGCAATAAGGCAGCATGGTCACTTGATGAGCTCTCCTCACCCTCCTGTTGGGAGTTATGAATGATGGTTTCAGCAACCTGTTTCAGCCGCTTTTCTTGTGTTTTTGACCTGCAACTCATATTGTCTGTCCCAGAATGGGGAATTCTGTGGAAATATTCGTCAACTTTCATAGAATAGAGCGCTGGCAAGCTGTGTGTGCAACAGGAGATCTCAATAAGCCCAATTTAGGAAGGGCGAGTTATAGGGCCCACACAAAGTGAGATACGATTAAGGTTTAAGTCCTTGTGTCTAAAACAATGATGTTTAGTAAGATTGTAGTATTTGTCCGCTGTTATAGGTAGAGGATGTGAGGTTAAGCAACTAGATGTTGTCTGATGCCTGCATAAATGAGTTGTTATAATAAATTTAAAACAGCCATGTGCGTCAGCAAGTGGTAAACGGACAAATGCAAACTTCGTTATCTCTCCAAATTCCTCTGTCTCACTCCTTCCCTTTAAGTTAGCAAGGAAAAGGACAAAAGGAGGGAAGAGGCATACAGTGCTATTAAGTCGCACCCAACACAGTGGTATATATATGAGGCAAGTCTCTAGGCAGGTGATGTGTGCATTTAACTCCAATGATGCAAAGAAGGAAAAACAAACAAGCTGTTGGCAGGGTTATTAAAGTGGTCAAAATTAGCAGATCAGTCCCATCTCCTTAGCTCCTGAGTGTTTACCTATTTTCAGTGGTTTGTGTTTGAGACAAGGTAGCCTGCAGTGTGTTATGTGCGTACTCACAATTATCCTCTGGCTCCGAGGCCCACAAAACTTGGGAGCAAAGTACTGAGCCCTAGGGCCATTCACCTCCGCCTGCGGTGCCTGTCTGTATGCAATTATAGAAGGATTGATGTTGCCCAGGGGAGAGGAGCTCTCTGCTGCACTGCCAAAGGCCGAGGTGTCAAGATAGTTGAGCAGGGATCAGGAACCAGACAGCTCTGTGACCCCCGCAGTGATGGCGTCTGTTCGCGCCCTTTTTCTTTTTCTTTAAGTTTGCCCCCGGGGACCAGGACCGGATGACAAGTCCTGCGTGTGGGAGATCAGCCAAGGCACTAATAGACAGCCCGGCAAGAAAAGAAGTCACGGGGAGTGGAATATCAGCAGCGGAGACACTTATTAGAGCTGTGTGTATACGGAGCTCTTTACCGCTGCTGCTACTCGGTCGTCCCGCCCACCGGAAGTTCCTCGATCCTCACTTTTACCTAGATATTGTACTGAATGTAACCTGCAATATAGAAGTAAGGACTCTATTAATGTTTGGCGAGTTTAAGAGTGTCATAGTAGATTACTATTGCATATTTATTTACAATTCCTACAAAGAGCTGGACAGGATACATACAACAGCACTCATCCCTTCAGATATAAAGAAGTTTTTAGATGAATTGTTAAGAAATAAAATATTCTTTATTGGTATATGAATTAAAATGGGTGAACACACACAATTAAAAACTCAGTTGCTACTATGTTGCGGAGATCAGTATTGAATGATCGTTAGGCTAAAGTTACTGACAGTCTCAATATATGAGATTGGATTCACAGTGTAATATATTCAAAAGTGGTAAAGGTTACCATAGGTCGGCTGTAACCGTTGAACAGATAATGTGCCACTATCGATAATAGGAAATATTTAGGTTCTGTGACTATTTTCATTCATAAGTCCCTAACATTGTGAGGACAAATATCTAAGACACAGGGTATCTATATGGGAGCCTGTGGTATCTCATTCACAAAATTAAGCATAAAGCCTCTAATGAGTTGTGTAGTATAATGAGGAGTCAGTGAATATGTATACACTGCAAATAATCAGTTATCAGGGTACCACCAGTATGTCATAGTATTACCGAGGTTGATACTTAAGTCACAATATCACATTTAATTACATGTATTGGCCTATAAAATTCCAAATGTTTACATAAATTGATATTCTTAAATAAGATAGGTATAGATTCCTGGAGGATATAGACTTGATAAATATATATATATATATATATATATATATATATATATATATATATTATGTGTACAGCTGATGTGCTAATATGCACTATGTGGTCTCAGGTATGCTGGAATATGTGCCATGTGACACTATATGTGTGAATAGCAGCGTTACTTGTGCACATATGATATGCAGCAATTTAAAAGACTGCCTATCTGTAGGTTAGCTACTAGATTTATTAACGTAAGAGGTCATGCGTATAAACTGATTTCTGAGAACCACAGATTAACAGATAAATACTTGTGTTTGATATAATTCTATAGTGGCAGTAGCGCATTTGATAGATAGAACTATCGGTGGAAATTAGCAGCGTTTTACTTGCTGCCACAACAGACTAGGTTTTATAGGTTATGTGCTCTTAACTGAGCTGGAGTGAAAATACTCGTTAATATAAGCAGCTTATACAAATAATACAACTATTTGGTCAATGGTCACTGTCAGACCATGTGTTTGCTAGCATGAGAACCGCCTAAAGCGGTGTACGAATAATTGAGTTGTTAATAATGCTCCAACATAGGCAACCAGAGTAATTTAAAAAGGGCACCCAATTACCCTCTAACCCCCGTTAACATGTTTTGCCATATTGGCTTTCTCGCAGAAAAATGATGGGGCGATGGGGACAGCGTGTGCACCCACCTACACAAATCTTTTTCTGGGCTGGTGGGAACAACATATACGGCTAGATCACGAGTCTTGCGTTAGCCTTAAAAAGCAGAGAGGTTGAGAAGTCCCAACGCTGCTTTTTAACGCCTGCTGGTATTACGAGTCTGACAGGTACAGGTGTACCGCTCACTTTTCTTCGAAGACTCGAGGCTACCGCAAATCCCCTTACGTCAATTGCGTATCCTATCTTTTTAATGGAATTTGCCTAACGCTGGTATTAGTCTTGGAAGAAGTGAGCGGTACAGCCTCTCCTAGCAAGACTCCTACCGCATTTGAAAGTCAGTAGTTAAGAGTTTTATGGGCTAACGCCGGAACATAAAGCTCTTAACTAAAGTGCTAAAAAGTACACTAACACCCATAAAATACCTATTAACCCCTAAACCGAGGCCCCCCCACATCGCAAACACTAAAATAATTTTTTTTAATCCCTAATCTGCCGACCGGACATCGCCGCCACCTACATTATACCTATGAACCCCTAATCTACCGCCCCCAACGTCGCCGCCACCTACCTACAATTATTAACCCCTAATCTGCTGACCGGACATCGCCGCCACTTTAATAAATGTATTAACCCCTAAACCGCCGTACTCCCACCTCGCAAACACTAGTTAGATTTTATTAACCCCTAATCTGCCCCCCTCAACGTCGCCGACACCTACCTACATTTATTAACCCCTAATCTTCCGATCCCAACGTTGCCGACATTATATTAAATGTATTAACCCCTAAACCTAAGTCTAACCCTAAGTCTAACCCCCCCTAACTTAAATATAATTTAAATTAAACTAAATAAATTTAACATAATTAAATAAATGAATCCTAATTAAAATTAAATACTTACCGATAAAATAAACCCTAAGATAGCTACAATATAACTAATAGTTACATTGTAGCTAGCTTAGGGTTTATATTTATTTTACAGGTAAGTTCGTATTTATTTTAACTAGGTAAAATAGGTATTAAATAGTTATTAACTATTTAATAACTACCTAGCTAAAATAAAGTAAAATTACCTGTAAAATAAATCCTAACCTAAATTACAATTACACCTAACACTACACTATCATTAAACTAATTACCTAAACTACCTACAATTAATTACAATTAAATTAAATAAACTAAATTAAGAAAAAAACAAACACTAAATTACATAAAATAAAAAAAGTATTACAAGAATTTTAAACTAATTATACCTAATCTAATCCCCCTAATAAAATAATAAAGCCCCCAAAATAAAAAAAATAAACTAAATTACAAATAGCCCTTAAAAGGGCCTTTTGTGGGGCATTGCCCCAAAGTAATCAGCTCTTTTACCTGAAAAAAAAATACAATACCCCCAACATTACAACCCCCTGAAGATCACCCTACCTTGAACTGTCTTCACCCAGCCGGGCACAAGTGGTCCTCCAGAGGGTCCGAAGTCTTCATCTGATCGGGGCAGAAGAGGTCCTCCAGACGGCAGAAATCTTCATCCAGGCGGCATCTTCTATTTTCATCCTTCCGGAGCGGAGCGGGTCCATCTTCAATCCAGCCGACGCGGAGCATCCTCTTCAAACAAAGTCCTAACGAAGAATGAAGGTTCCTTTAAATGATGTCATCCAAGATGGCCTCCCTTGAATTCCAATTGGCTGATAGAATCCTATAAGCCAATCGGAATTAAGATACGAAAAATCCTATTGGCTGATGTAATCAGCCAATCGGATTGAAGTTCAATCCGATCCAATCCGATCCAATCAGCCAATAGGATTGACCTCACATTCTATTGGCTGTTCCAATCAGCCAATAGAATGCAAAGTCAATCCTATTGGCTGATTGGATCAGCCAATTGGATTGAACCTCAATCCGTTTGGCTGATAGCATCAGCCAATAGGATTTTTCCTACCTTAATTCCGATTGGCTGATAGGATTCTATCAGCCAATTGGAACTGAAGGGACGCCATCTTGGATGACGTTATTTAAAGGAACCTTCATTCTTCATTAGGACTTCGTTTGAAGAGGATGCTCCGCGTCGGCTGGATTGAAGATAGAAGGTGCCCCCTGGATGAAGCCTTCTGTCGGTCTGGATGTCCTTTTCTGGCCGGATAGGATGAAGACTTCGGACCCTCTGGAGGACCACTTGTGCCCGGCTGGGTGAAGACGGCTCAAGGTAGGGTGATCTTCAGGGGGTTAGTGTTAGGTTATTTTTAAGGGGGGATTGGGTGGGTTTTAGAATAGGGGTGTGTGGGTTGTAATGTTGGGGGTATTGTATTTGTTTTTTACAGGTAAAAGAGCTGATTACTTTGGGGCAATGCCCCGCAAAAGGCCCTTTAAAGGGCTATTTGTAATTTAGTATAGGGTAGGGAATTTTTTTTATTTTGGGGGGCTTTTTTATTTTATTAGGGGGATTAGATTAGGTGTAATTAGTTTAAAATTCTTGCAATACTTTTTTTATTTTATGTAATTTAGTGTTTGTTTTTTCCCCCGTAATTTAGTTTATTTAATTTAATTGTAATTAATTGTAGGTAGTTTAGGTAATTAGTTTAATGATAGTGTAGTGTTAGGCGTAATTGCAACTTAGGTTAGGATTTATTTTACAGGTACTTATTTTAGCTAGGTAGTTTTTAAATAGTTTATAACTATTTATCAACTAGTGTACCTAGTTAAAATAAATACAAAGTTGCCTGTAAAATAAAAATAAATCCTAAGCTAGCTACAATGTGACTATTAGTTATATTGTAGCTAGCTTAAGGTTTATTTTATAGGTAAGTTTTATTTAATTATGTTAAATTAATTTAGTTTAATTTAAATTATATTTAAGTTAGGGGGGGTTAGGGTTAGACTTAGGTTTAGGGGTTAATAACTTTATTATAGTGGCGGAGACAGATTAGGGGTTAATAAATTTAATATAGTTGCAGCGACGTTGGGGGGGCAGATTAGGGGTTAATAACTATAATGCAGGTGTCGGCGATGTTGGGGGCAGTAGATTAGGGGTTCATAAGTATAATGTAGGTGTCGGCGGTGTCTGGAGCGGCAGATTTGGGATTAATAATTATAATGTAGGTGTCAGCGATAGCGGGGGCGGCAGATTAGGGGTTAATAAGTGTAAGATTAGGGGTGTTTAGACTTGGGGTTCATGTTAGGGTGTTAGGTGCAGACCTAAATTTTCTTTCCCCATAGGAAACAATGGGGCTGCGTTAGGAGCTGAACGCTGCTTTTTTGCAGGTGTTAGTTTTTTTTTCACCCAGCTCATTGTTTCCTATGGGGAAATCGTGCACAAGCACGTTTTGCCAGCTTACCGCTACCGTAAGCAACGCTGCTATCGAGGTGAGATGTGGAGCTAAATTTTGCTCTCCGCTCACTTTTCTGAGGCTAACGCCTGCTTGCAGAAAACTCGTAACACCAGCGTTGTTTAAAGGGAGCGGTAAGAAAAAAAGGAGCGTTAACAGGTCCGACAGACCTCGCTGAATACGGAGAGCAATACGGTCTCCGTATTCAGCATTGCACTAGCAGTTCTTGTGAGCTGATGGTGCAACGCCGCCCCCCTGCAGATTTGCGGTTTATGCTTAATTTTGTGAATCAGAGACCACAGGCTCCCATATAGATACCCTGTGGCTTAGATATTTGTCCTCACAATGTTAGGGACTTATGAATGAAAATAGTCACAGAACCTATATATTTCCTACTATCGATAGTGGCACATTATCTGTTCAACGGTTACAGCCGACCTATGGTAACTCTTACCACTTTTGTATATATTACACTGTGAATCCAATCTCATATATTGAGACTGTCAGTACCTTTAGCCTAACGGTCATTCAATACTGATCTCTTTAACATAGTAGTTTTTAATTGTTTTCATTCATATACCAATTAAGTATATGTAGCAGTGCCTAAAGGCTCGCGCGGAAACAGGGCATCAAGCTCCATACGGAGCTTGATAAATCGGCTTCATTGTCTCTTTAATATATACTATTGCATATACCTCTTATCCATCTGTTATCTTCCATTCACATATAGCAATATGTATAGACAGATATCACTTTAGTACAATAATACATGTATTTTGATTAATATTATATATATCTTTTCTATGTTTATTTTTTCTATGTTAACTTTTACATAGTTTTGTACATACAAATGATTTTTTTAGTTTACTTTTGTTCATGTACATTATCATGTTTTGATTATGGATCTTGATAGATTGATTCCTTATCTCTGTTTCTTTTCCCCCTTTGCATATATCGTTACTTATAATGAATACAGATATGCTAGACATTCATTCAAGGGTTAAGAGGGTAGTAGAGGGAGTGAATCTATCAATCACAATTGATTGGTCAACGCAGCCTATAAAATGTACCACATTACCCTAAATCAATCACCTCTGGTCAGGTGCTTCAGTCTGTGATTACCCTTTGACTGTGGTTGAATAAACTTGCACTTGGACTTCCATTGCACTTACGTTGCCTGGCAGCCATTTCTTCCTTTTGGTCTTTGATTATATTTACGGCTTGAGAGTGCCGCTATCACTGCTCCCACCAACAGCCTTGTTGCAGCGTTTGGATATCCTGTTTTTGTTTCGTCTCCCGACTCATCCACTTACAGCATCACTGTGTGACCGCACACCAACCATACCCACAGCCGTACTTGGATCCAATCCTGGTCCGTCTTGGAGGACACAACCCCATGACGCAGGCTCTTTGGCGTTTCCTTGAAAACTCGTAGGCTGGTGCAGAGGATGGCGGGCTACATACCTGGTAACTTCAGCACCGGCTGGGACTCTATGAATGGTGATATTGTGGTGAGTGGTCACATACTATTGGAAAGCGACTGGGGAGGTGATATAGGCATACTAATAAATTTGGTTGCTCTGGGACATTAATATTGATTTACAATATCTACTTATACGTTTCAATAACGAACTGCACCTAAGAGCTTAACATTTCTACGAGCTGCAACAATTATACTGGCATATACTGAGCGGAGTGCTATTGTCACTTTTTCTTGTTGATATATATATATATATATATATATTTAGACATGTGTATGACTGTATCTCTATGTTAAAGCCCTTAGCAGCCCTTTTTTTCCTAACACTTGAGCCCTTATAACTTTTTTATGCAATATTTAATCATTTTTATTTGACGGTGTTGGTATGAGTTTTATCTATACTGTACAATGTATTTTTGATGTGTGTTGTGCAACTTTTTAGTAGAGCCTAACAGGTAACAAGAGCTCTGAAGTTGTGCTAATCCTACGCAAGTTTAAATGCAATTGCGCACAAGCGAACACTTTTTACTTTTAACTTGTAATACGCACGCTACTTCTGATGCGCTCAAAGAGCCACAATATACCCGTTATTGCTTGCGCACAACAGTTAGTGTGCTGCTTGTAATCAATCCCTTGGTGTGCTAATGAGATATATTTTGGTTTAAATTATGTAAATGTGTAAGTTATTTAATATTTTGTGACCCCAAGCACTTGTGTGTGTATATAGCAGTGATTAGACCTTGGAACCTCTAAGGGCATCACTTATTTGTAATATAATTAACAACAAAAGGTTTGAGTTGCAGAGAATGGATTAACATGGAAATGGGAGGGGGGGGGGGGGGCAAGGTAAAATAGAAGACATTTTTTTCTGTGTGTAGAAACCATAAAATGGCTGCTTTTGGAAAACTCACTGAGAGTTATATGCACTACCTTGGCAGCCTGCTCCCCCCAAAAAAACTCCACACTAGTCATTGGTTTCTTACTGAAAGTATGTTACATGTTGTCCTTGAAGGCTATCTCTCTTGCCCTCTGTCTCTCCCTGCTCTTTCTCTGTCTCTCCATCTGTCTCTCTGTCTCCCCCTCCTTCTTTCTGTCACTCCCTCTGTCTCACTTCCCCTTATCTCTTTCTCTCCCTATCCCTGGCCCCTCTGTCTCAATCTCTCCCCTTCTGTCTCTCTCCCCTTCTGTCTCTCTCCCCTTCTGTCTCTGTCTCTCTCTTCCCCCTCTGTCTCTCTCTCCTTGTCTCTTTCTCTCACTCCCTCTATTTCTTTCTTTCTTTCTCTCTTTCTTTCTCTCTTTCCTTTACTCACACTCTTGCTCTCTTGCTGTCTCTCTCTCTCTCTCTATAAATATATACACATTTATTTCCTATGACATGGATAGTCCACTACATCAATGCAATTACTAGTGGGATATTCAACTCCTGGCTAGCAGGAGGAGGCAAAGAGCACCCCAGCAAAGCTGTTAAGTGTAACTGCCTTACCCATAACCCCCAGTCATTCTCTTTGCCTCTGTCAATGGAGGTTGTGCGACGTTAGTGTCTGAAGAATTTAATCCTTTTATGGGTACTTTCTGGAAGCAAGGATCGGGGTCTAGCTGTGTCCACGTCAATCTCTTGAGTAAGAGAAGTGGTGGCTTTTAGCAGTTAAAAGGCAGCGAGGCAGTCCTTTGCTTTACTTTTAGCACTTTGCTACCCCTTTGTGAAAAGCCAGAGTTGGTTACTCTGTTCTTTCTTTTCCTACAGGTCCATGACAGGGAGCATAGTGCTTGTCACATCTTGAGGATCAGCATCTTGAATGCAATATGATCTGAGGTAAGTGCCTTTGCCTTTTTAGTTACAGAAGGGCTGAAGCACTTAATAGGTTAATCCTCTCTTACAGATCCATACTGGGACTTAATAAGCCATTTATTATAAGGATTCATATCGAGGACACAATTGTTTTTCTTTATATGGCACTTAATCTATATGACAGGCTCAGGGATGTTATGGCTTATAATTAGGATATGCTTATTTATTTACATAATTTATATGGAAAAACAAGATGTTCAGTTCTTTATTATGTATCTGATCTGTGTAAAAGCTAGGCACTGTGTAGAAGGGTTTCATTTGTTTGGAACGTGCAGTGAAATGGGGAAGCCGTTTTTTTGGGCTGTTTCATTTTCACACACTTTTGTTTTTCAAAAGCATTGCACAGTTTCTATTTAGTCTGCTCACGTGACCTGTGCTTCCTTTTTGCGGAGCGGTCCCTCAATCTGGAATCCAAGCTTATCAAAAGCTTCTGTGGGGATCATTTAAGAGGAGAAGTCTTCTCTACTGATCCGTTTTTCTCCTCTTGCTAGCGGGGTGTTCCTTTTGGCCGGTAGGAGCCTCAGGCAATCTAAGGTGTTTTTTTTTTTATCAATAAGACCCTATTGTTTAATCCTTCTTTTATTATATTATATATTTTATATTTAGTTTGGTACATAAATATTTTTTATTCATATTTTTTTTGTACTTGTGGGATTTTCTCCATAGCATGGACTGTGAACAGGATCAGTCCATCTCTATGGATAAATGTTTATTATGCTTAGAGGTCCAAATTGTTCTTTCAATGCAATTTTGTTCCTCTTGTTTAGCTAAAATTTCGAAATTTAAAGATAAGTTACTCCCTTCTGAGCCTAATGTCTTTCAGGATAATGCTGTGCGTGACATGCCTCAACTTTCTCCTCAAATTTCCCAAGCCTTAGTTGTTTCTCATAAGGAGCCTTCTGTGTCCTCTCATCCAACTGGGGGTGTTTATCTACCTGGGGATTTTGCCGCTCAGGTTTCTTCTGCAGTAACAGTGGCTTTGTCAGCTTTGCCTGCATTGGGCAAGCGTAAGAGAAAATCTAAACATTTGCCTGATTCTAGGGCTTCTGACTCTAGGACTGCATTAGCCACTCTTGCTCAGATTTCTGATGAGGTGAAATCTCAGATTCTGAAACTTTAGCAGAAAAATCATCTGAGTCTGAAGAGGTTAATTTTAGATTTAAGCTTGAACACCTCCGGTTACTATTGAAGGAGGCTCTAGCTACTTTAGACGACTCTGAACCTTCGGTTGCTGTCAACCACACAAAGTATTCTAAATTGGATAGAGTTTATGATTCCCCATCTTCTGAGGAGGTTTTTGCTGTCCCAAGAAAGATGTCTGAAATTATTGCTCAGGAATGGTATAAGCCAGGCGTTCCCTTTTCCCCTTCTCCTGTTTTTAGGAAAATGTTTTCTGTTGCTGACTCTATTCGTGACTCATGGTGCACTGTTCCAAAAGTAGAAGGAGCTATTTCTACTCTTGCTAAGAAAACTACCATTCCAATAGGATAGTTGCTCTTTTAAGGACACAATAGACAAGAAGCTAGAAGCTTACTTCAAAATAGATGTATGTCCATCAAGGGTTACAGTGGCAACCTGCAGTGAATTTTGCTACGGTTGCAGGAGCTGCATCTTATTGGTGCAAACAGTGTTATCTGATCTTATTACAGAGGTAACTACAGTAGAGGAGATTCAAGATAGGATCAAAGCTCTTAAATTGGCCAAATATGTTTATCTGTGATGCCAATATGCAGATAATTTGTCTGGGAGCTAAGATGTCTAGCTTCACGGTTCTAACTCGCAGGGCTCTGTGGTTAAAATCTTGGTTGGCTGATGTCTCTTCTAAGGCCAAACTTTAGACTTTGCCTTACAAGGGAAAGACTCTGTTTGGACCTGGTCTGGCAGAGATCATTTCAGAGATTACGGGTGGAAAGGGATATTTCCTACCTCAGGACAAGAAGAACAGACCTAGAGATTGTCAGACTTCTAATTTTTTTGACTATTGAGAAGTATAATAAGACACCGCTATTTATCACTGGTTTCAACAGCAATTATCGCGAGATTCAGCAAATCATAACAAGGCATTGGCCTATCATCTGTGATGATCCACATCTTAAAAAACTCATCCCGCCCAAACCCAGGATAGTTTATAGAAGGGCACCTACCCTCAAAAACAAACTAGCCCCTAGCAAAATTGTAAGAGATAAGGCTGTCTTCTCTAATCACCGAAAAGGCCAAAGAAAGACTTTTTTGGGCAACTTTATCCCTCAAAATGGAATATTTAAATGCATGAAGCGCAAATGTAATATGTGTAAAGTTGTTAAAAGTGGTACTAATTTATTCTCCTCTCATCAGACAGGAGAACAATTCAAAATTAACAAGAGGTTATCCTGTGAATCGACCTATGTTATTTACTTGGTGAGTTGCCTATGTGGGGCTCAATATGTAGGGCGCACGACTCGCGCTATTAAGAAACGCTGGAGTGAACACACCTATAATATTAAGAGAAAATACCTGAAACACAGCCTTTCGAGACATTGCGCTTTTTCACACAAAGGAAGTGCAAAAACACTATCAATAATACCTATTGAGCAAATCTCTAGAAATAGTCACAATCCATTTCTTAGCTTGCGTCGTAGAGAGACCTACTGGATACATAAATTACACACGCTGGCACCAGATGGGTTTAACGAATGTGTGGACTTAGCTGCATTTAACATCTGACTATGCGAACCCACTAATCCACTCAGTCTTAAGATACTTCCTGAACTACCCAAAAAGGACCGTTTTCATCTCTTTATCACTATCAGCCTGTTAACCCTGGCCATCAGATTTATGTATATTATTCTACTATTCAATCCAATAGGACCTTTCTCATTTCCTTATTATTATAGTCTATTGATGTCACTTAATTCACATATGTCCTCACGCTTCATTATGTCCTCGCAATTTATTATGCATAAAATAGGACTGATATCTTCCCTTTATTACCATTAGCCTGTTAACCCTGGCCATTAGATTTATGTATACTATTCTATTAATTTATCTAATAGGACCTATCTTATTTCCTTATTATTGTAGTCCACTGTTGTCACTTAATTCACATATGTCCTCACACTTCATTAGGTCCTCACAATTTATTATGTATAAAATTGACTTATATGTTAATGCATTTTTTGCATTATAGAATGTACAAGAAGGGTGTTAATAAAATATTAACACTCATATACATATTAGGCCCAATGGCCACATAATAAACTAACAGGGATATGGCACTTAGTACACTTATAATTTATAGTCACCAGCACCATTTATATTTATATATATATATACTAGTCCCTATCACTTATTAGGAATGATCCTATTTTATGGCACCATGAAAACTTATATTGTTCACACTAGTCATTATAATCACTTATGTGCCCTTAGTATTTATTAGAAATAACCCCTTTTTTATAATAATTTATACACCCGTTATATAAATAACACTCCTATATCATGTACTATACAATCTTTAAGGATGCTGCCTTCCATATTTTCCTTCTAACAGCAGTTTATTAGGTAATTCTCACATGAGTTGCACTCACTTAGAAACTATCATTAGCAACACAATTTTTATCTTTTATTCATTACAAGCATTTATCGTATAATACTTGATATATCTATATATTAATTTTAGTATACCATACCACTCCCACGTTCACACCTAAGTTCAACTGACAGACTAATCAGATTTATCTAATTGCACTTTGGCTTCAAGAATCGTTATTGCAATCAATGTTGTTTGTTTGAGGGCTAGGACTAAACTTCTCAATCTATCATTATATCAAGCTTGGCAACCTGGGTCCTTCCGGGGTGTGTATATTGCTCTCTAACATTCATACATATGACACTTGACTCAATCCTATAGACCATAACTCCCACTGATACACCTTTGTCATTATATCAATTTGATAGGCTACAATAACCATCGCTGACTGGCTGGTACTATGAGTTAGTCATGTGATCAGCTACCTGATAAGTATAGTAGTAACTGACTGTCACGATTTATTTATCACATTGAGCTGTACATATTGGCCCTTTATAAATATGCAGACTGCAGTATAGATTAGACCTGACAGACAGTTATTAGGAGTTCCGCTTATATTATTTATAATCGGACCTGCTATTCCGTTCTATATTATATATTTCAAAGGACTGAATCGGGCATATCACATGATGGGTTATCTATCATTTGATTGGCCCGCGATTGGAATCTATCTCATTGGCTACACCCATTGTGTTTGACTCTATTACACGCATGCGCTTCTGTCATGTAATGATTGACAGATGAGCGTATACGCATGCGTAGTCTCCATTAGGGAACGCCGAAGGAGATTAAAATACAGACAAACCTTAGTATTTATACAAGATCAAGGTACTATGTCCCATTATAAATATAAATCTTCTCAGCTTACACTGCTCAACAAAAAGAATTTATGTAAGCAACATTATAAAAACTACATAGATAACCATAAAATCGGCACTGGGTTAAGTGGTGTCCAACAGGATCTCTCAATCTGTGTTTATATGATATATCCATAGGAGATAAAAATATGTATGATCTTTGAGAATTAATTATGTATTAGAATGTTATGCTCAGTTTTTTATTGTATTGTATATGCCATTCATCACAGTGATTTGTGATAGGATGTTACCATAGGGATTTGCTTTCTGTCACTCCCCTAACATGTGTTCCTAATTAGGTTGTTACAATTGTTGGTTATAAATAGCAAGTGTTTTAGTTACATTTTATAAGCCTGATGAAACAGCCTGTGTGCTGAGAAACGCGTCGCTTGTTTTTATTGTTTTACCAAGTAAAGTATCAATCTTTTATATAAACACTTGCTATTGTGTATCATTTGGACCTAACCTGATCCCCTGGATTTCTTGCTGTTTGCCTGCTGTGAGAACCTGCCATAGTCTGTTGGGTGACTGTATTGATCCCTTCCTGCCTGATTAGCATCAATGAAGATGCTTTACCAAATGTGAGTACATTTTCAAATATATACAACATCATCCTCTGGTCAAAACTGTACTAGGCCATATAGGCACCTTTGTGTTTGCTTGTATCTCCATCACAGAAACACACCACTCTGTCCTAGAGGTCGGTCTGCTGGGTGACTGTGATTGATCCCAGACTGCATCTGTTGCACTAACTGGAGTGCTTCCTAGATTGTGAGTTTATATTGGCACCACTAGACTATATCTACCCTGTTGAACAAACAATATTGGGCCATGTGGCGCATCTGTCTCTCTTATGTTTTTTAGATCATCTTCTTAGGATCCCGGCCGGATTCTCTACAGATTGCTGCCTTGATAATCTCTATCCTCCTCTCAGTGACTTTTTATGAAATATTCTGAATTGCTCACAATTTTTATCAAGTGTCACAAATTTGTTGCACCAATTGTTCTACTTTATTGTATTTTGTTTTATCTTTTCTCAATTTATCTCATATCACATATTATCTGATTGTTATGATCTGATCACTAGAAATTTGTATTTAATACAATTATCTCATATCACTGTTATACTATAATAATCTAGGGCGCCCCCTATTCTTATAGGAGACCTAGAGATTGTCAGACTTCTAATTTTCGTTCCTTTCATAACTTTAAGGGACAAAAGTCCTCCTCTTCCTCATCTAAACCAGATCAACCCAGATCTTCTTGGAAATCCAACCAGCCCTGGAATAAGGGAAAACAAAACAAGAAGCCTTCTGCTGACTCTAAATCAGCATAAAGGTTCCGTCCCAGATTCCTGTGTGGTCAGGTGGGGGGCAGGCTTTCTCTTTTTCATCAAGCCTGGATACACAATGCCCCAGACCCTTGGGCAGTGGACATAGTATCTCAGGGTTACAGAATGGGATTCAAGTCTTACCCTCCCAGGGGCAGATTTCTCCTGTGAAGACTTTCCTCAAACCAAATAAAGAAGAAAGCCTTCTTAAACTGTGTAAAACTAGCCCAATCTCATACAGAGATGCTATTGTCTTTTCTACGTTCCCATGGGTGGAAGGTGAATTTGGAAAAAAGTTCTCTTGTTCCATCTACCAAAGTGTGTTTCCTAGGGACTATAATAGATTCCCTTTTGCTCTGTTCCATCTTTGACTGCTGTAGCTTTGTATGCTCTGTCAATGGAATGGAAATCATTCAGAATTAACTCAAAGGATAAATCTGGACCCTCTGACAAGAGACTCTCTCTCATGGTGGGTTTCACAGAACATCTGTCTCAGGGCACTTGCTTTCTGAGACCTTCCTTGTGACTACGGACATCAGGCTGGGGTGCTGTTTGGGGCCCTCTAAAAGCTTAGGGCCTGTGGTCTCGGGAGGAGTCTTCTCTTCCCATAAACCTATTGGAATTGAGAGCTATCTTCAAGGAGCTATGAGCTTGGCCTCAACTGGCGTTGGTCCAGTTTATCAGATTTCAATCGGACAACATCACCTCAGTGGCTTACATCAACCACCAGGGAGGGACTCTAAGTTCCTTAGCCATGAAGGAGGTGACTTGAATTCTGCAGTGGACGAGAGCCTACGATTGTCTCTTATCTGTCATCCAAATTCCAGGAGTGGACAATTGGGAGGCAGATTTTTTGAGCAGACAGACTTTCCATCCCGGGGATTGGGCTCTCCATCCAGAAGTGTTCTCTCAGATAACCCTCAAGTGGGGGGTTCCAGAGTTGGATCTGATGGCGTCCCGCCAAATCGCCAAGGTTCCAAAGTACGGTTAAAGATCAAGAGATCCTCAGGCTGTTCTGATAGATGCTCTAGCAGTTCCTTGGAGCTTTTCTTTGCCTTATTTGTTTCCTCCATTTGCTCTCCTTCCACGAGTCATTGCTCGTATCAAACAAAAAAGAGCATCTGTGATTCTAATAGCTCCTGCATGGCCCTGCAGGATATGGTTCCCGGATCTGGTGAGGATGTCTTCTCTACCTCCTTGGAGGTTACCTCTGAGGAAAGACCTTCTACTTCAGGGTCCTTTCCTCCATACAAACCTAGTTTCTCTAAAGCTAACTGCATGGAGATTGAACGCCTAATTCTGTCTAAGCATGGTTTTTCTGAAGCTGTCATTGATACTATGATTCAAGCTCGGAAGCCGGTTACTCGCAAGATTTACCATAAGATATGGTGTAAATATTCCTGGACCCGGGTGAGGATTTCCCAGATTTTGTCTTTTCTTCAGGATGGACTGGATAGGGGTTTATCAGTCAGTTCTCTAAAGGGTCAGATTTCAGCATTATCTATACTTTTTGTACAAACGTCTAGCTGATCTACCAGATGTTCAAGCTTTTGTACAGGCCCTGGTTAGAATCAGGCCTGTGTTTAAACATGTTGCTCTCCCATGGAGTCTTAATTTAGTTTGTAAGGTTTTACAGCAGGCTCCGTTTGAGCCTATGCATGTTATTGATATAAAACTATTATCCTGTAAGGTTTTGTTTCTTGCTGCCATTTCTTCCGCTCGCAGAGTGTCTGAGCTTTCAGCTCTGCAGTAAGATTCCCCTACCTTATTTTTCATGCTGATAAGGCGGTTCTTCATACTAAAATGGGGTTTCTCCCTAAGGTAGTATCGGATCGAAACATTAATCAGCAAATTGTTGTTCCATCTCTTTGTCCTAATCCTTCTTCTCAAAAGGAACGTCTTTTGCATAACTTGGATGTTGTGCTGGCGCTAAAATTTTACTTACAAGCTACTAAACATTTTCTGCAACCTTCTGCCCTGTTTGTTGTTTTCTCTGGAAAGCGTAAGAAGGCCACTTCTACTACTCTGTCTCTATGGTTGAGAGGTTTGATTAATTTGGCTTATGAGACTGCTGGACAGCAGCCTCCTGAGAGAATTACAGCTCAATCCACTAGGGCTGTATCCTCATCTTGGGCTTTCAAAAATGAAGCTTCTGTGGAACAGATTTGCAAAGTGGCAACATGGTCCTCTCTGTATACTTTTTCCAAATTCTACAAATTTGATACTTTTGCCTCAGCCAAGGCTTCTTTTCGGAGAAAGGTCCTTTAAGCGGTGGTGCCTTCTGTTTAGGTCCTCCTGTCTTTTTCTCCCTTCCTGTTCAATCCGTGTCCTCTAGCTTGGGTATTGGTTCCCACTAGTAATTGGAATAACTTTGTGGACTCTCCATGCCATAAGAAAGAAAACAAAATGTATGCTTACTTGATAAATGTATTTATTTCCGGACATAGAGAGTCCACGACCCTGCCCTCTTTTAATCATAATTTGGCAGTTTTTTTTTGTAAACTTAAGGCACCTTTTCACCCTTGTTTTTCTTCCTTTTCCATTTCCTTCGGCTGAATGATTGAGGGTTATGGGTAAGGCAGTTACACTTAACCGCTTGGCTGGGACGCTCTTTGCCTCCTCCTGCTGGCCAGGAGTTGAATATCCCACTAGTAATTGGAATGACGTTGTGGACTCTCCATGTCCATAAATAAATACATTTGTGTGTGTGTATGTACAGTATGTATGTGTGTGTGTATATATATATATATATATATATATATATATATATATATATATATATATATATATATAGTAGAACTCAGGAGAGCACTCTTACTTCTCAGCAAACTGCCAGGGTGCTAGTGCAGAATCAATAAAAGTAACAAATACTTGCACTCGCTGGTCTTTTTAAATGCACTTTTTACTGTGAAAAAATAGTGACATCACTATTTTTTCACAGTAAAAAGTGTGTTTAAAAAGACCAGCGAGTGCAAGTTTTTGTTACTTTTTTTTAAATATATATATATATATATATATATATATATATATATATATATATATATATATATATATATATATATATACACAGTTGTATGCAAAAGTTTAGGCACCCCTGACAATTTCCATGATTTTCATTTATAAATAATTGGGTGTTTGGACCAGAAATTTCATTTTGATCTATCAAATAACTGAAGGACATAGTAATATTTCAGTAGTGAAATGAGGTTTATTGGATTAACAGAAAATGTGCAATATGCATCCAAATGAAATTAGACAGGTGCATACATTTGGGCACCCCAACAGAAATATTGTATCAATATTAAGTAGAGCCTCCTTTAGCAGAAATAACAGCCTCTAGATGCTTCCTATAACCTGCAATGAATGTCTGGATTCTGGATGAAGGTATTTTGGACCATTCCTCCTTGCAAAACATCTCCAGTTCAGTTAGGTTTGATAGTTGCCGAGCATGGACAGCCCGCTTCAAATCACCCCACAGTTTTTTTTAATGATATTCAGGTCTGGGGACTTGGATGACCATTCCAGAACATTGTACTTGTTCCTCTGCATAAATGCCAGAGTAGATTTTGAGCAGTTTTTTGGGTTGTTGCCTTGTTGAAATATCCAGCCCCGGCGTAACTTCAACTTTGTGACTGATTCCTCAACATAATTCTCAAGTATCTGCTGATATTGAGTGGAATCCATGTGACCCTCAACTTTAACAAGATTCCCAGTACCGGCACTGGCCACACAGCCCTGCAGCATGACGGAACATCCACCAAATGTTACTGTGGGTAGCAAGAGTTTGTCTTGGAACGCTGTGTTCTTTTGCCACCATGCATAACGCCCCTTGTTATGACTAAATAACTCAATCTTTGTTTCATCATTCCACAGCACCTTCTTCCAAAATTAAGCTGGCTTGTCCAAATGTGCGTTTGCATACCTAAAGCGACTCTGTTTGTGGCATTTACAAAGTGTCTTAGTAAATGGAGTTCATTCAGCAGAGGGGTCAGTTCTGGGGCCTGTTTTGTTTAGCATATTTATCTGTGATATCAGCAAAGGGTTACAGGGGAAAGTATGTCTGTTTGCAGATGATACAAAAATTTGTAACAGAGTGGATGTTCCAGGGGGGGTAAACAAAATGAGAAGTGATATACAACAATTGGAGGATTGAACAAATGACTGGGATCTAAAGTTTAACACAGCAAAGTGTAAAATAATGCATTTAGAGAAGAAAAATCCAAATGTTAATTACAGACTCAATGACACTTTACTGACTGTTACAGATGAGGAACAGGCATGGGAATTATTATTTCAGATGATTTAAAACTTAGTAAACAATGTAGTAATGCAGCGAGGAAGGCTAGCAGAATGCTTGGATGTATTGGTAGAGGTATTTGCAGCAGAAATAGTAAGGTTCTTATGCCACTTTATAGATCATTAGTTAGGCCTCATCTTGAGTATTGTGTGTAGTTCTGGAGGCCATATCTTCAGAAGGATATTAACAAACTTGAATCTGTGCAAAGGAGGGCTACCAAAATGGTACATGGTCTAAAAAATAAAACTTACCAGGATAGGCTCAATGACCTAAATATGTATATCTTAGAGGAGAGAAGGGAAAGAGGTTATATGGTAGCAACTTTTAAGTACGTTAGGGTAGTAGATTCAGGAGTAATTTGAGGAAGCACTTCTTTACAGAAAGAGTGATTGATTTATGGAATAAACTTCCTCAAGAGGTAGTAGCGACAAACACTGTGGGGGACTTTAAAAATGCATGGGACAAGCATAAGGCTATCCTACAAACTAGATAAGTTTGTACTGTTAGGTATCTGCCGTCAATATCTATATTTCTATGTTTCTATGTGTGTAGAAAAGGCTTCTTCCGCATCACTCTCCCATACAGCTTCTCCTTGTGCAAAGTGCCCTGAATTGTTGAACGATGCACAGTGACACCATCTGCAGCAAGATGATGTTGTAGATCTTTGACTTTGCCTCTCCGATATTTTACTTGGCCTGCCACTTCTGGCCTTAACAAGAACTGTGCCTGTGGTCTTCCATTTCCTCACTATGTTGTTGTTGCTATTATTATTATTATTATTATTATTATTATTATTATCCGTTATTTGTAGAGCGCCAACAGATTCCGCAGCGCTATAAACAAAGGGGGAGTACAACAAAATAAATATAGGGATCAAATGGGTAGAGGGCCCTGCCAAGAGTTGCACTGTTGTAGTCAGCTCTTAAGAAGGTGATCTACAAACAGCTGGACTCTTAGGCTTACATGCTAATGGGGTTCAGGGGATAGCAATGTTGGAGTGGAACTGGTATAAAGTAAGGTTAGCATAGGTTGTAAGCATCCCTGAACAGTAGAGTCTTTAGCGCTTGAAGCTTTCAAAACTAAGGGAGAGTCTTGTAGAGTGAAGCAGAGAGTTCAACAAGATGGGAGCCAGTCTAGAGAAGTTCTGTAAATGGGAGTGCGATTAGGTAACCAGAGAGGAGGAGAGTAGGAGGTCATGGGCAGAGCGAAGGGGACGGGAGGGAGAGTATCTGGAGACAAGGTCTGAGATATAGGGGGAGCAGTGCAGTTGAGGAATTTGTATGTCAGAGTGAGAATTGTGTGTTTGATCCTAGAGGCAAGAGGAAGCCAGTGAAGGGATTGGCAGAGAGGTGTAGCAGATGAAGAGCGACGTGTAAGGAAGATGAGTCTGGCAGAGGCATTTATTATGGATTGTAAAGGAGCTAGGCAGCAGGTGGGGAGACCAGAGAGGACAGAGTTGCAGTAATCGAGGCGGGAAAGAATGAGAGAGTGGATTAAAATCTTAGTTGTGTCTTGTGTAAGGAAGTGTCTAATTTTCAAGATGTTTATAAGGTGGAAGCGGCAGGCTTTAGCCAAGGACTGAATGTGAAGAGTGAAAGAAAGATCTGAGTCAAATATGACCCTGAGACATCGGGCATGCGGGGTAGGGGTAATGATGGCATTGTCGACAGTTATAGAGAGATTGGGGGTGGAGATTTTGGAAGAAGGGGGGAAAACGAGGAGCTCAGTTTTGGAGAGATTTAGCTTGAGGTAGTGAGAGGACATCCAGGAAGAGCTGTGAGAAAGACAGTTAGTGACACGGGTTAGCAAGGAAGGAGATAGGTCTGGTGCAGAGAAGTAGATTTGGGTGTCGTCGGCTTACAAATGATATTGGAAACCGTGGGACTTTATTATGGAACATAGTGATGACATGTAGATTGAGAAGAGAAGGGGACCGAGGACAGAGCCTTGCGGTACTCCAACAGAAAGTGGGGACGGGGCAGAGGAGACCCCAGAGAAGGCTACACTAAAGGTACGGTTTGACAGGTAGGAAGAGAGCCATGAAAGGGCTGTGTCACAGATGCCAAAGGATTGGAGGGTTTGGAGCAAGAGAGGGTGGTCAACAGTGTCAAAGGCTGTGGGCAGATCAAGGAGGATGAGCAGAGAGAAGTGGCTTTTTGATTTTGCTGTAAGTAGGTCGTTGGTAACCTTAACAATAGCTGTCTCTGTGGAGTGATTGCAATAGGTCAAGAAGGGAGTTTAACGTAAGGAAATGGGATAGGCGTGCATATACTAGTTTTTCGAGAAGCTTTGAGGCAAGAGGGAGAAGGGAAATAAGGCGGTAGTTGGATATGGAGGTAGGATCAAGGGAAGGGTTTTTGAGGATAGGTGTGACCAGTGCATGTTTCAGTGATGAGGGAAATATACCAGTGCTGAGGGAGAGGTTGAAAATGTGTGTAAGTATAGGGGTAAGGGTAGCAGAGAGGGAGGGGAGTAGCTGTGAGGTGATAGGGTCAAGGGGAAAGGTAGTGAGGTGAGAGTGCAGTATAAGTGCTGAAACTTCTTCCTCAGTAACAGGGAAGAATGAGCTAAGTTTAAGGTTATGTGGGTTGTGGTTGAGTGAGAGCATTTGAGGGGGTGAGAAAATGGAATTATGTTGAGAGCTGATTTAATTTCTGATGGAGTCAATTTTGTTATTGAAGTGGCTGGCAAAGTCCTGAGCTGACAGAGAAGTTGTATTAGGAGGTGGGGGAGGGCGGAGGAGAGTACTGAAAGTGGAGAACAGACATTTTGGGTTTGAAGAAAGATTAGAGATAAGAGTAGAGAAGTAGTGTTGCTTATGGAGATTAAGGGCAGAATAGTAGGAGTTCAAGATTAATTTGTAATGAAGAAAATCAGCTGAACTCCGAGATTTTCTCCAGTGCGGCTCAGCAGCAATGTTCCCTCTAATTTTTTTTCTTTGTGTGCAATTATTTTTTTCTGTGTGCGGACTTGATACTGTGTACTCGGTAGTAAGTAACTCCACGGGCGTGACCACAATCTTATCTATATGGCACACATGAACTAATGCCCCCTAGCTGTGAGAAACCATCAGATGCATTCAGATAAAAGGCAGCCTTTAAGGGTTTAGAAATCAGTTTATCAGAATATTTGGGTTTATCTTTCAACAAAGAATACCAAGAAAACAAAGCTAATTTGATGATAAAAGTTAAATTGGAAAGTTGTTAAAAAACTACATGCCCTATCTGAACCATGAAAGTTTAATTTGGATTAGGCTGTCCCTTTAAACCTTGTCCACCTGAGCCAACCTAGGTTTAATCTTTAGCAAAGGATTCCAAAAGAACAAAGCACAATTTGATAATAGGAGGTAATTGTAATGAATTGCATTCTTTATCTGAATCACAAAAGTTCAATTCTCTTTCACACACACACACTGGCCTAACAAATGGATTTAAAATCTGTTTCTAAAGATCCGATACAAAGACACACATACATACTGTACATATATATATTGCTTAAAATTATATAATATATATATATATATATATATATATATAAAATATATATATATAATATATATATCTCACATATATATCATATATATATCAATATATATATATATATCAATATATATATATATAATATATCATATCTATATCATATGTGTATATATATTACACTTTCAGGTTTCATTCTTGATGGACTGCTTTACTATTGCAGCACTTTACATACTGAGTATTTGCTGCAGGACTATACAGTGGTCACAATCTGACCATTGCATACCTTTATATGAACTACATACTGACCAGTCCACTATAATATATATGTGTATGTAAGTAAAAAAGGAAGTCCTCCTGACAGAAGAGCTTAAAGCAAAATAAGACCATTTATTCCACCAATTATAAAATAGGTCAGTAAAATACAGCAAAGGCAACTGAAATGGCTATGATAGGAGGCCGGTGGGGAGGCTGTGGGGGCATATATATATATATATATATATATATATATATATATATATATATATATATATATATATATAGTTATCTTCCATCATTGAAGCGCTTCATTTTTATTTCTAGATTAAAAACATTTTGAACATTGTATATCAATTGTGAAATAAATATATAGGAACATCTAACAAACTGCACAGCATAACATTTTTGAATTAGGAACCTGTCACTAAAAAAAATATTCTTTTGTTCAAGAATGTGTTTCACCTCATAATATGAGGTGAAACACATTCTTGAACAAAATAATATTTTTTTAGTAGTGTTAAAAACGAACTCGTTATAAAGAGGCACCATAACTCACCTCACAATTTGACAGCTGGTGTCAGAAAGCACTAAGCCGTGGTAGGTGCACTAATATGAGCCTGTCATTCACCATGGGGATTGACATTGAATTAATATAGCTCTGATACTACGGAGAGATAAACAAGGCACTACTCCAATTAAAGAAGAGTCATTACAGAGCACAGTATGTGAGATGATCGGACAGCACTGCAAAGTTTTATCTCTCTAGAATAGAATATAGCATAGAGTGAGAGACTATAATTTAATTCAATGGATCCCATGAGCTGCTTAACACAGATGCCCCATGCAACACATCACAGTATATCGCAAAACCAATAAGAGTAATACATAAATAACAGCGTACTCGCATACAATGTAATATATCTTATCACACACAAAGTCACAAAACTCAGAGTGCAGTCATAATTAACAGTATTAAACATAAGACGTTGTGACATACGTTTGGCACAAGAAAACACACATCAGCTTGTTAGCTAAACACACGGTTACACTATTAGATCGTGTTGATTCACTCACAGTTCTCTTGCAGAGTTTCCAGCCGCTCTGATCTTTGCTGTACGATAACAATTTCTCAGCTGCAGACCTGGCTAACTCTGTATACTCCATCACTGCGCAGGTATCTCAGGGCAGAAGGAATTAGAAATAACAATAACCCTCACAGATGTGCACAGCCAGTGTGTTAGGTTAGCCAGGGGCAGAACTTTTTTTCACTTTCTGCGATGAGATTTTTTTAATGAATATTTTTCTGCAAGTAATTTTGAAATGAAATTCGATTTTAAATTAGGCAGGTGCACTAATGCACCAACTATATTGCAATGTGTTGATTAACTGGAGAGTAAAGCAGTTTTAAAAGTTTTATAATATATTGCATTGCAAATTAGCTGCAGAAAAAAATAAAATTGTGTTATGTTTTTAAAATGTCTCAATTTTTTTTTCTTTGCTTTAGGTCTAACATTACATAATTAGAAGGTTAAATGTAATAAAAAGGTGCATTGCTCGCATTAACTTCTTAAATTCGCGAGTAAGAGCTTTGCAAACCATGAAGGACTAGGAGACGAGGTTAAATAAATACATACAAATAATATACAGTATATATATATATATACACACACATACACACACTTTATATATATATATACACACACACACATACACACACTTTATATATATATATACACATATATATATATATATATATATATATATATATATATATATATATATATATATACATATATATATACTGTGTATATATGTGTGTGTGTATATATATATATATATATAAATATATATATGTGTGTGTAACTAATGCAGCGACATGGCAGATTTTATAATTTTACTACTAAAAATTGCCATGTTATGTGCCTGCATCATTTGCTGCATTAAAAGTATGGCATGTGTCTGCAGGAATATTATTATTTTTTTTTTTTTTTTTTTTTTTTTAAAAATAAAAGGAATAGGCTTTCTATCATCTTAGACACTTAGAACCTAGTTTATGGCTTCATTTATTAATATACACCAGTAATTCACACCAAAGGTCATCTGCTAGGGTAATCTAAAGTAATAAAGTAAATTAGGGCTCATGTTCCTAATAATTTGTGAAAACAGTTTAAATCTGTGCTCCATAAGAAGCTCCTAAATGAACAAACAAAAGTTTGTTATATGGTAAATGTTAGATACAGAAACACTTGTAAGTAATCTTGTTAAATTTACAGTTATTGGGGTATGACAAACATATATAAATAATTATTTCACAAAAGGAAAACTGAACTGAAAACCACTGCAGTCAATATGTGACAGATGGATAATGTGTTACACACACTAGTCACTAAACAGTACAAGCGGCATCACATTTTCAAAAAGCAAGTTTTTAACATTTGTTTGTAGCCTTTCTTAAAGACTGACATAACAGCAAAAAAATCCCCTCTCCAGTCTCCACACGGTAACAAACATCTCATAGAAGCTCAACATAACCCTTAGCCTCACCGTTCATTCCATGGACACTGTTTATTTATAGCGAGGGCTGTTAAGCTGTAAATCAAGCCTCGGCAGGCTTGTAGGAAGTAGTCACTGTGATATTCCCTCCCGCACTGGAAAGGCTAAGCAGTATGGTGGTGCCGCGTGAGTGGAGCAGCCCTCCTACACAGCTACTAAACAAAAACAAAGGATGTTAACCCCATGGCTTCCAAAATAGCTGCAGTGTATTACACAGAAATACATTGCAGCAATCTTTGTTAGCCATAGGATGGGGGTTAAAGGGGTAAGCAGTGCAGCCACTGTGATCAGATATGCACTGTGAGTCACGCAGAGGTAAGGAGGAGGAACTGACACGCAGTTGTTGTAAAGTAATTTCACAGCGTGCCGCGCAAAGAGGAAAGCTCAGCTCTATGCTCTGCACCTGTAATGTTAGGGCTCAATCTTTCTGCAGACAGGCTGCATTTTCTGCGATGATATCGCAGATCGCAGTATGTTCTGCCTGCCCTCTGCCCTCCAGTATTATTAAACGTGATGTCACCGACTGAGAGAAGCACATAAGTAGAGTGGAGACAGTCACAGCAGGAGTCAGTGTCTTAGCCTCCGGTGTTGCGCGGCCTGATGTGCTGGCTGCGCTACACTGAGAGGGAAGGTGCGCGCCCGCCCTACCGCGCACCTTAAAGGGAACAGTGCTCAGCAGTACAGGAATATCTGCATAGGTACCGTGTCAGAGGAGTGTGCCAGGGCTGAGGATGAGTGTGTGATTTCCGAGCTATGGTAAGAGGGGACGAGATTGTCAAGGATGGATATAAGGGTGGAATTATAGTGGCAGATTGTTCAAGGCAGGAAAAGGAGAAGGATGAGAGGAGAGGTTTGAGGGAATTAGCAGGCTGCTGTTGCTGATCTAATGACATAATGCTTCTGTGAAGTTTGGTGTGGGGAGAAGGAAGGAGAGTTGTAGGGAGGGATGATATGTTGCAAGTAAGGAGATGGTGGTCAGAAAGAGGAAAGGGGGAGTTTGTGAAGTTTGAGAGAGTGCATCGATAGCTAAAGATCAGATCAAGAGAGTGACCGTCTTTGCGAGTGGGAGAATCAGTCCATTGTGTCAGACCGAAAGAGGAAGTGATTTGCAGAAGTTGTTTTGCAGATGAGGCAGTGGGATTGTCAAGAGGGATGTTGAAGTCGCCAAGAATGAGGGCAGGGGTGTCTAAGGAAAGGAAATAAGGTAGCCAGGCAGCCAAGTGATCTAGAAATTGAGATGAGGAGCCAGGGGGTCGGTATATGACTGCAACACGTACAGAGAGAGGGGAGAATAAGCAAATCATGTCGGTTTCGAATGAGGGAAATGTGAGTGAAGAGATGGGATGTATTTGGTGAAAGGTGCAACAAGAGGAAAGTAAAATACCTACACCACCTCCTTGTCTATTACCAGACCTAGGAGTGTGGCTGAAGTAAAGACCCCCATGTGACTGTGACACATTTAAGCTGTACGCCTTTAACTTTCCTCTGATACCCTATTTAAGGCCCCTCCCCTATTACCTCTTTGCTAGGTAATTTGCTCAGTAAAACTACAGTCTGCCTTTAGTGATTACTAGCCGTGTTTCTATTGCTACTCTGAGCGTTTCAGCTCCAACAGTTCACCTGAACCTGCTCTCTTCACTACAGTCAGCTACGCTCATAACCTGTTACTCTTTCCACAGTACTTCGGAGCTACATTCCGACTCACCCCCCGGTGATTCATTGCAAGGCCGCCATTCTCCTGTGCTGCGCCGGTGACGTCACCCGACTGTGTTGCTCTCTCCTCCCGGGGCTTCCGGAACCGCTTGCTGCATTCTAAGGCCTAGATTTGGAGTTCGGCGGTAGCCGTCAAAACCAGCGTTAGAGGCCCCTAACGCTGGTTTTGGCCGCCCGCTGGTATTTGGAGTCAGTGATTAAAGGGTCTAACGCTCACTTTTCAGCCGCGACTTTTCCATACCGCAGATCCCCCTACGCCATTTGCGTATCCTATATTTTCAATGGGATCTTTCTAACGCCGGTATTTAGAGTCGTTTCTGAAGTGAGCGTTAGAGCTCTAACGACAAAACTCCAGCCGCCTGAAAAAAGCAGGAGTTAAGAGCTTTCTGGCTAACGCCGGTTCATAAAGCTCTTAACTACTGTACCCTAAAGTACACTAACACCCATAAACTACCTATGTACCCCTAAACCGAGCTCCCCCCACATCGCCGCCACTCGATTAAAATTTTTAACCCCTAATCTGCCGACCGCCACCTACGTTATACTTATGTACCCCTAATCTGCTGCCCCTAACCCCGCCGACCCCTGTATTACATTTATTAACCCCTAACCTGCCCCCCACAACATCGCCGCCAGCTACTTACAATAATTAACCCCTAATCTTCCGACCACAAAGCGCCGCCACCTACGTTATCCCTATGTACCCCTAATCTGCTGCCCCTAACACCGCCGACCCCTAGATTATATTTATTAACCCCTAATCTGCCCCCCTCAACGTCGCCGACACCTGCCTACACTTATTAACCCCTAATCTGCCGAGCGGACCTGAGCGCTACTATAATAAAGTTATTAACCCCTAACCCGCCTCACTAACCCTATAATAAATAGTATTAACCCCTAATCTGCCCTCCCTAACATCGCCGACACCTAACTTCAAGCATTAACCCCTAATCTGACGACCGGAGCTCACCGCTATTCTAATAAATGTATTAACCCCTAAAGCTAAGTCTAACCCTAACACTAACACCCCCATAACTTAAATATAATTTACATCTAACGAAATTAATTAACTCTTATTAAATAAATGATTCCTATTTAAAGCTAAATACTTACCTGTAAAATAAATCCTAATATAGCTACAATATAAATTATAATTACATTGTAGCTATTTTAGGATTAATATTTATTTTACAGGCAACTTTGTAATTATTTTAACCAGGTACAATAGCTATTAAATAGTTAAGAACTATTTAATAGTTACCTAGTTAAAATAATAACAAATTTACCTGTAAAATAAATCCTAACCTAAGATATAATTAAACCTAACACTACCCTATCAATAAAATAATTAAATAAACTACCTACAATTACCTACAATTAACCTAACACTACACTATCAATAAATTAATTAAACACAATTGCTACAAATAAATACAATTAAATAAACTAGCTAAAGTACAAAAAATAAAAAAGAACTAAGTTACAAAAAATAAAAAAATATTTACAAACATAAGAAAAATATTACAACAATTTTAAACTAATTACACCTACTCTAAGCCCCCTAATAAAATAACAAAGCCCCCCAAAATAAAAAATTCCCTACCCTATTCTAAATTAAAAAAGTTACAAGCTCTTTTACCTTACCAGCCCTGAACAGGGCCCTTTGCGGGGCATGCCCCAAGAATTTCAGCTCTTTTGCCTGTAAAAAAAACATACAATACCCCCCCCACAACATTACAACCCACCACCCACATACCCCTAATCTAACCCAAACCCCCCTTAAATAAACCTAACACTAAGCCCCTGAAGATCTTCCTACCTTGTCTTCACCATACCAGGTTCACCGATCCGTCCTGGCTCCAACATCTTCATCCAACCCAAGCGGGGGTTGGCGATCCATCATCCGGTGCTGAAGAGGTCCAGAAGAGGCTCCAAAGTCTTCCTCCTATCCGGCAAGAAGAGGACATCCGGACCGGCAAACATCTTCTCCAAGCGGCATCTTCGATCTTCTTCCATCCGGTGCGGAGCGGGTCCATCTTGAAGCAGGCGACGCGGATCCATCCTCTTCTTCCGTTGTCTCCCGACTAATGACGGTTCCTTTAAGGGACGTCATCCAAGATGGCGTCCCTCGAATTCCGATTGGCTGATAGGATTCTATCAGCCAATCGGAATTAAGGTAGGAATTTTCTGATTGGCTGATGGAATCAGCCAATCAGAATCAAGTTCAATCCGATTGGCTGATCCAATCAGCCAATCAGATTGAGCTCGCATTCTATTGGCTGTTCCGATCAGCAAATAGAATGCGAGCTCAATCTGATTGGCTGATTGGATCGGCCAATCGGATTGAACTAGATTCTGATTGGCTGATTCCATCAGCCAATCAGAAAATTCCTACCTTAATTCCGATTGGCTGATAGAATCCTATCAGCCAATCTGAATTCGAGGAACGCCATCTTGGATGACGTCCCTTAAAGGAACAGTCATTCGTCGTTCAGTCGTCAGTCCGGATGGATGTTCCGCGCTGGAGGTCTTCAGGATCCTGCCGCTTCGCTCCGGATGGAAGACCATAGAAGATGCCGCCTGGATGATGACTTCAATCGGATGGAAGATCCTCTTCTGCCCCGCTTGGATGAAGACTTTGACCGGATCATGGACCTCTTCAGCCCCCGCTTGGGCTTGGATCAGGACATCGGAGGAGCTCTTCAGGACGGATCGGTGAACCTGGATGGTGAAGACAAGGTAGGAAGATCTTCAGGGGCTTAGTGTTAGGTTTATTTAAGGGGGGTTTGGGTTAGATTAGGGGTATGTGGGTGGTGGGTTGTAATGTTGGGGGGGGGTATTGTATTTATTCTTTTACAGGCAAAAGAGCTGAAATTCTTGGGGCATGCCCCGCAAAGGGCCCTGTTCAGGGCTGGTAAGGTAAAAGAGCTTGTAACTTTTTTAATTTAGAATAGGGTAGGGAATTTTTTATTTTGGGGGGCTTTGTTATTTTATTAGGGGGCTTAGAGTAGGTGTAATTAGTTTAAAATTGTTGTAATATTTTTCTTATGTTTGTAAATATTTTTTTATTTTTTGTAACTTAGTTCTTTTTTATTTTTGGTACTTTAGCTAGTTTATTTAATTGTATTTATTTGTAGGAATTGTGTTTAATTAATTTATTGATAGTGTAGTGTTAGGTTAATTGTAGGTAATTGTAGGTAGTTTATTTAATTTTTTTATTGATAGGGTAGTGTTAGGTTTAATTGTAACTTAGGTTAGGATTTATTTTACAGGTAAATTTGTTATTATTTTAACTAGGTAACTATTAAATAGTTCTTAACTATTTAATAGCTATTGTACCTGGTTAAAATAATTACAAAGTTGCCTGTAAAATAAATATTAATCCTAAAATAGCTATAATGTAATTATAATTTATATTGTAGCTATATTAGGGTTTATTTTACAGGTAAGTATTTAGCTTTAAATAGGAATCATTTATTTAATAAGAGTTAATTAATTTCGTTAGATGTAAATTATATTTAAGTTATGGGGGTGTTAGGGTTAGGGTTAGACTTAGCGTTAGGGGTTAATACATTTATTAGAATAGCGGTGAGCTCCGCTCGGAAGATTAGGGGTTAATAATTGAAGGTAGGTGTCGGCGATGTTAGGGAGGGCAGATTAGGGGTTAATACTATTTATGATAGGGTTAGTGAGGCGGATTAGGGGTTAATAACTTTATTATAGTAGCGCTCAGGTCCGCTCGGCAGATTAGGGGTTAATAAGTGTAGGCAGGTGGAGGCGACGTTGAGGGGGGCAGATTAGGGGTTAATAAACATAATATAGGGGTCGGCGATGTTAGGGCAGCAGATTAGGGGTACATAGGGATAACGTAGGTTGCGGCGGTTTACGGAGCGGCAGATTAGGGGTTAAAAAAAATATGCAGGGGTCAGCGATAGCGGGGGCGGCAGATTAGGGGTTAATAAGTGTAAGGTTAGGGGTGTTTAGACTCGGGGTACATGTTAGAGTGTTAGGTGCAGACGTAAGAAGGGTTTCCCCATAGGAAACAATGGGGCTGCGTTAGGAGCTGAACGCTGCTTTTTTGCAGGTGTTAGGTTTTTTTTCAGCTCAAACGGCCCCATTGTTTCCTATGGGAGAATCGTGCACGAGCACGTTTTTGAGGCCGGCCGCGTCCGTAAGCAACTCTGGTATCGAGAGTTGCATTTGCGGTAAAAATGCTCTACGCTCCTTTTTTGGAGCCTAACGCAGCATTTGTTTGAACTCTCGATACCAGAGTTAAATTTATGGTGCGGCCAGAAAAAAGCCCGCGGAGCGTTAACAGCCCTTTTACCGCCAAACTCCAAATCTAGGCCTAAGAATGGTACAGTGTCTCTAAGACTTTCTTATGATATTTTGTATTGCATCAACCTGTACTCTCTGCGATATACAGCCTACATTTGCCTGCTATAAGTAATCCAATCCGGAACTGTGTTTCATACCTTCATTCTCATGCTGTCTACAAACTATTGCTTACCTGAACTCTGCTTGTGTGTTCACTCACGCTGTATTCAACATTATGCTAACCTGAACTTTGCCTCTGTGTCCATTCACACTGTATTCAACACTATGCTAACCTGAACTGTGCTTATTCAGTGTCTCAAACGCTGTCAACAAGGTAATTGCTGCTACTTGTGAGCTCATCCTCTGTCTTGTATTTCTTGCTTACATTTGTCTCAGCTGCAGTCTCCTGTTTTTGGCATTAAGCTCCTCCATCAAGTTATAACCCTTGTACTCAGAACACCTATCAATAACCCTGCTTTCATACACCTCTTTCCCAATCAAAAGGGGATTCATACCACAGTGAATTATACTTAGTCCATCTTAGTATTTCTTCTCATTCCAGTGCTTATGACTATATTGTCATCCCCCAGTCTGCAAGCATAACAGGACACCTTACAAAAACCTAAGAGTCCGTGGTTTGGTGTGAGACTGGGTGGTCTAGCAGGAATACAGTGGGATACTGCGGGATACAACCTGAGAGCCCTCACAGATCGTTACATATCACTACAGTGACAGAACAGCAGTGGATGCTGTGTCTAGGGGAGAGAGTCAGGTTTCTGTTAGGGCCAGAAGGTTATGGGAGCGGGAGATGAAGAGGTCATGTATAGAAGTGAGCTTGTTGCAAACAGAGTGAGAGTTCCAGAGTGCACAGGTGAAAGGGGTAGTGGCTTTTGATGCAAGAGGAATGTGAGTAAGGTTTGCAGAGTTTTGTTTTCTGAGTCTATGGGACGGTACACATGGATGTGCACGGCTAGGCAGTGGTTGGGGACCAGGATTAGGGGAGATGTCCCTAGCAGTAAGTAAAAGCAAGAGGGAGAGTGACATGAGATGAGATACAGATTTGCAGTAATGAGACTGTTTTTGAGACAAGGTGCAGGGGGGAGAGAGAGTGTTTAGGAATAGGTAAAGTTCATGAGTACAAAATTAAGGTGAGTTTAAGAGAGATGGGTTAATGAACAGTGCAGGTGGAGAGGGAGAAGGAGTAATTGAATAATGTAGTTTGTTATAGAGACAAGAGGTTGCAAAAATGATTATGAATATATTGAGCATTTTTATAAAAGTGGGGGAACCAGTTAAACACATAAGACACATGATTACAGTAGCAATTGCATAAGAAAACAAAAAGGTATATGAAACATAATATTACAAAAGTACTTACCTTGTGTCTTGCCCCTTGCCCAATCCTTGTTGACTTCTTGTATAATTCTATTGTTAATGCCTCAGTTATAAAATGTTCACTTTGAAAATGTGAACATATGCTATTGTTACAATGTACACTGCCCAGGCAATGCACCCCTGTGCAATGCACCTCCCAAACTAGTGTGAAATATATGCAGGCAGGGCAGTCAGCTGAGTCCACTAAATTTAGTTGATTGCTGATCAAAGACAATTGGAAAGGCCAATTGGAAAGTTAGATTCTGGTCTGGTCAGGGTGAGATGTTAAGTAAACAAACAATAAAATTTGGAGGAGGTTAAAACTATGGCATATGACAGCTATACATTTTAGAATAATAAGTATTGATAAGGATTGAGCATCACATGGCAATTAACAAAACATTAGAAGTAAGACATTGGATAATAGTACAACAAATGTAGGACTAAATTAACAAACTAAAATCATTTGCTCTATGTAAATATTCACATACCAAAATAGTTACAGGAGAGGAAAAAATCAGAGTGCAGTGAATGCTTTGCAGAATGACAGGGAATATATTCACGTACCTGAAAGCAGAAGAGAGAGATAATATGGTTAGCTTTATGTAGTGTGCATTTCTTCAGCAGATGTCAATAGGCAGCATGGTGTCTTAATAAGCAGCACTGTGGTGAGTACTGAGTATAATTCTTGTATAATTCTATTGTTAATGCCTCACTTATAAAATGTTCACTATGAAAATGTGAACATATGCTATTGTTACAATGTACACTGCCCAGGCAATGCACCCACCAATGTTCCTCACAGTGGACACTGACAGCTTAAATCTCTGTGATAACTTTTTGTAGCCTTCCCCTAAACCATAATGTTGAACAATCTTTGTTTTCAGGTCATTTGAGAGTTGTTTTGAGGCCCCCATGTTGCCACTCTTTAGAGGAGAGTCAAAGAGAACAACAACTTGCAATTGGCCACCTTAAATACCTTTTCTCATGATTGGATGCACCTGTCTATGAAGTTCAAGGCTTAATGGGCTCAGCAAACCACTTGTTTGTTCCAATTAATCAGTGCTAGGTAGTTACAGGTATTCAAATCAACAAAATGACATGGGTGCTTGATATTAAATATAAACGAACTGAGACATGCCACATACCTCATTGTTTAACAACTTGTAACTAGGTCACACTGAGTCTGATCTAATCTCAGACAGTCACAGACACTAAAGTGACAAATTGCTGCTGACTAAGTGATTGCACACTCAGAATCACACAGCATCAGCATTGAGCAGCCAGCATGTAGCATACATCGCAGCCCGTGGGTACTCTCACTGACGTGATTTCCGTCCGACAGACTCAGTCAGTGCAAACTGTGTGGCTGTGCCAACCTAGCTAGGAGTCCGACTCAAGCTGAGCTAATGGCAGCCAACTAACAGGTTAGATTGGGTGCCAGACTGCCGTTTAATACATGGGCTGGGCTGGGCTGGCCTAGTTGCCTGGGTTAGGTTGGCTAGCCTGGAACTTGGAAGCGTGGATGTAAAAAAAATTAAAAAAAAAATTGAAACAGTGTGACTTAGAGACTTGTTCGTTTTTTTTGGACTCATATTACTGGACAGTGACCGAAAATACCAAACTGTCCGGTCAAATACCGGACACCTGGCAACCCTATCTTTCATTGACTTGCATTGCACTTTTAATTATGTCTATGACTCATATTTGTTGTATTATTTTTATTGCACAGGCACTTGTTAATTTACTACATTTTATTCTTATGAAGCAATGTAATTATTAAAGTGAAGCAAAGGTGGCGGGGCCCTGCCACACTTTTGACCGGGGGCCCTGGTTGGTCTTAGTGCATCCCTACAGTTGCTCTTTCATTGTGGTAAGAAAAAATCCAATTTTTTACTTCAGTGGAAGATATCAAAATGCAAGTTTGGGGCATATATGTGGCAAGGTTAGGCTTGTTAAACCTGTAATATGCCCTTTCATTTTTAATTATTGGAAAATCAACTTTAGTTAGTGCAAGAGCGAAACCTGATGCGCGCTAACTTCAGGACTTTGGATATCGCGACCGAGCTAAAGTTTTCTACCCCTTGGTCCCCATTTATCATTGTGCGGACGGACATGATCTGCTATAGCGAACCATATCCGCTGCACATCGATAAATGCCGACAGCATACGCTGTCAGCATTTATCATTGCACCAGCAGTTTTTGTGAACTGCTGGTGCAATACCGCACCCTGCAGATTCGCGGCCAATCGGCCGCTAGCAGGGGGTGTCAATCAACCCGATCGTATTTGATCGGGTTGATTTCTGTCCGCCGCCTCAGAGCAGACGGACAGGTAATGGAGCAGCGGTCTTTAGACGGCTGCTTCATAACTTGTGTTTCTGGTGAACCTGAAGGCTCGCCAGAAACATGGGTCATCAAGCTCTGTTCGAAGCTTGATAAATAGACCCGCTAGACTTCAATGGAGCACGCACTGTTAAAAAAAACAAACTAACACTTATCCCTCACCCACTAACCTGACACACATTAGACCAATTGCGCTAAACCCAAAGCTAGTTATGCATATTTTACATACTTTTTATTTTTAAATATATATCTTTATATATAGGTATATCTGATGAATATATATCTATCTATATGAATATATACATATATTTAGAAATACAAAGAACATTTTCTACTAATTGAAGAACATTGGAATGTCAAAATGCCTGGCTTTTGCCAAAATTTGCCCCCCCCCCTACCCAAAATATTTTTATTTCTCCAGACTAAATACTGTATATATCGTGAACCACTAAATAATTTTCATTTTTTTTCTTTCTTTCTTGGTTTTACATTATAATACCTCTTTAAGAAGCCAGCATATAATGCAATGTAGGACATCCTGTATAAATATCCTTTGGGGGTCTGAGAAATAAATAAGGTACATTATTAGGTTATACAATCACAAATATCTTTCTAGATCATTGGTTTTTGATGGTTATTATAATATTTTCTTCTAAAATGTGCCCTTCAGCCCAAAAAATAAAAACAATAAGTCAAGTAAAAAGGCTGATCTCCTCTAGGGTAAATCAATAACTTTAACAACCTGCAATTATCACATTACTGTATATCTATGTTATACTTATCAGTCTGCTTTGTAGACAAAGATAACCTTTCAACTTCCGAGCTACTTTTTTGTTTGGTTATATTCAGGGCCGGATTGGCCTACCAGGATACCAGGAGATTTCCCGGTGGGCTGCAGCAGCTGGGGCTGGAAAGCTACAATTTAAAGGGGTGATTAATGGAGGCAATTGGGTTGTAGGGTGCCTAACTAACATCAATCTGGCACTTTTTATTTAATTTAATATTTAATACAAAGTAATATAATTTAATTCTGAAAAAATATTGGGGAAGGAGTATCCCAGTAAAAATGGGGCATATGTAATCTACCGATTCAACGGAAAATTGGGCTGGTCTTCATATATTTCCAGGGCTGCTTTGTATTCCCAGTCCGGCCCTGGTTATATTCAATAAACTTGTCTGTTACTTGTAAAAAATGTTTGACTGAGTTATTGTAATTTTTGAGGATTTTTCAGTCACTAAAAACTAAACCTAGAAACTAAAACCTCACACTTATTTCTTCAATACTTAAACTAGATATGTGCAGAAAATAAAAATTTGGTTCGTCCGAATCTTTCTGATCAAACATTTTGGGAAATTACGGCTAGATTAAGAGTTGTGCGTTAGGCTGAAAAAGCAGCGTTAGCAGGTCCTAACGCTGCTTTTTCACTACCGCTGCTATTACAAGTCTTGAAGGTTTAGGGGCACCGCACACTTCTTTGGCCTTACCGCAAAACGACTTACGTAAACTTCGTAAAGTCTTTTTTCTATGGGACTTCCATAGCGCGGGTATTACGAGTCTGTCCTGGGAGGCCAAAAAGTGAGCGGTACACCCTACCCTGTCAAGATTCCTAACGCATTTAAAAGTCAGTAGTTAAGAGTTTTATGGTACAATGCCGTAGCATAAAACTCATAACTAAAGTGCTAAAAAGTACACTAACACCCATAAACTACCTATTAACCCCTAAACCGAGGCCCTCCCGCATCGCAAACACTAAAATTAAAATTTTAACCCCTAATCTGCCACTCCGGGACACCGCCGCCACCTACATTATATTTATGAACCTCTAATCTGCTGCCCCCAACATCGCCGACACCTACATTATATTTATTAACCCCTAATCTGCTGTCCCCAATGTTGCCGCAACCTACATACACTTATTAACCCCAATCTGCTGCCCCAACGTCGCCACCACTATAATAAACATATTAACCCCTAAACCGCCACACTCCCGCCTTGCAAACATTAGTTAAATATTATTAACCCCTAATCTGCCGTCCCTAACATTGCCGCAACCTACCTACACTTATTAACCCCTAATCTGCCGCCCCAACGTCGCAGCCACTATACTAAATTTATTAACCCCTAAACCTAAGTCTAACCCTAAAACTAACACCCACTAACTTAAATATAATTTAAATAAATCTAAATAAAATTACTATCATTAACTAAATTATTCCTATTTAAAACTAAATACTTACTTATAAAATAAACCCTAAGCTAGCTACAATGTAACTAATAGTTACATTGTAACTAGCTTAGGGCTTATTTTTTATTTTACAGGCAAGTTTGTATTTATATTAACTAGGTAGAATAGTTACTAAATAGTTATTAACTATTTACTAACTACCCAGCTAAAATAAATACAAATTTACCTGTAAAATAAAACCTAACCCAAGTTACAATAACACCTAACCTAACCCTACAATTAAATAAATTAACTAAATTAAATACAATTACCTAAATTAAATTAGCTAAAATACAAAAAAACCTGCTAAATTACAGAAAATAATAAACAAATTAAAGATATTTAAACTAATTACACCTAATCTAATAGCCCTATCAAAATAAAAAAGCCCCCCCAAAATAAAACCCCCCTAGCCTAAACTAAACTACAAATAGCCCTTAAAAGGGCCTTTTGAGGGGCATTGCCCCAAAGTAATCAGTTCTTTGACCTGTAAAAAAAAATACAAACAACCCCCCCAACAGTAAAACCCACAACCCACACAACCAACCCCCCCAAATAAAATACTATCTAAAAAAACCTAAGCTCCCCATTGCCCTGAAAAGGGCATTTGGATGGGCATTGCTCTTAAAAGGGCAGTTAGCTCTTTTGCAGGCCCAAACCCTAACCTAAAAATAAAACCCACCCAATACACCCTTAAAAAACCTAACACTAACCCCCTGAAGATCGACCTACAGTTCTGAAGACCGGACATCCATTCTCAAGGAAGCGGCAGAAGTCTTCATCCAACCGGGCCGAAGTCCTCAACGAAGCCGGTGTCAGGGTGCCAGGAATCAGACTGAGACGAGAAGTGCAAAAATAATCACACCTTTATTAATAGCAAAAAATTATAAAATGTCCACAAGTCAAATAACAAGCCAGGAGTCAAAACCAGAGCTGGTAGTCAGACAAGCCGAGTCAGGAGCCAAAGCGAATAGTCAGACGAGCCGGAATCAGGAACAAGGAGAACAGCAGAGTCAGGAACAAGCCAGGAATCAGGAACCAGGAAGGATGTCAGGCAGCCAGGTAATACACAGGAACTTTCACAAACAGGTCTCAGACAACGCAAAGGCAAAGCATACTGAACAGAGGCCCTTTAAATAATAAATGATGACATCACAATTCTGAGACTGCATCCTGTCTCCCATGGATGATGCACAACAGTCTGGCCATAAAAGGAAGTGCAGGAAGTGAGCAGCATCCCCCACAATGCCCCAAGTCAGGAAGAGAGGTGAGTAAAATGGCTGCCAGCAGCACATGGCAAACACAACAGGGAAAAACCCTGACAGCCGGGAGAAGTCTTCATCCAAGCCGGATATACTTTAGCTAATTTAATTTAGGTAATTGTATTTAATTTAGTAAAACATAAACACCAATGGGTAAAACAGGAACACTAACCCCTGTAGTCAGAGACACTAGTGAAGCATCATGTCACACTCACATGATATCAGTGCAGGCAGTGGCAGGTCAACGTGTTTTATTGCGACCTCTGCACCCGCTGTAGTTTCGTCCCTGCTATAGCATACTGGTGAACTGAGCTAACCCCGACACTGAAACTGATCTGAGATAATCCCTGCAGGTTTCCTGAAGCACATACAAATCAAAAAATGCTGTTTTAGCATAATTTACCTTGTATTCATTTCTAGTTTTACATACATATCTTTTATTTTCACTTTAATAAGCGCAATATGTATTTTGAAACAAACTCGCCAACCTGAATTCAGTGAGATGAAACTGCGAGACCTATAGGCGTAATATGCTTAAATCATTCCGATACCATTGGTGAGGAAACTTGATATATATGCCAAAGGAACTCACCCTCTTGCTAATTCTGCAAGACTCATTTCACAATAGAAATATAAGGAATTATTTTATGTTTCTGAAAATTTCTGTGTACCTTAAAGAAATAGTCTAGTTAAAATTAAACTTTTATGATTCAGATAGATCATGCATTTTTAAGCAACTTTCTAATTTACTAAATTTTTCTTTGTTCTCTTGGTATCTTCATTTGGAAAAGCAGGAATGTAAAAATAGGAGCCTGCCCATTTGTGGCTCAGCACCTGGGTAGTGCTTTCGGATTGGTGTCTAAATGTAGCCATCAATCAGCAAGCGCTACCCAGGTGCTGAATTAAAAATGGGCCTGCTCTTAAGCTTTTATTCAAATAAAGATACCAAGAGAACAAAGAAAATTTGATAATTGGAGTAAATTAGAAAGTTGCTTAAAATTGCATGCTCTGTCTGAATCGTGAAAATCAAATGAACGTAGATACCAGCACTATACGGTAAACAAATATAAATCTTTATTTTAGACCCATGTTTTAAAAGTAGCAATGAAAATGTAATTTTGACTAGACTATCCGTTTAAGGCAGTGTAGATTTGATTTAAATCAAATTGATTTAATCACAATTTAAATCACTAGTCAGTAAGCCTCAATTTAAATCATGGTTTTCTACATAAAGGTTTCACAGATCTCCCAATGGTCCCTATTTGAGATAGACATTCCCTGATTCTAAGCTCTGTCCCTCTCATACAGTCCTATGTCCCTATTTGCATTATTCCCCTAGCTCCACCCATAGAACACCCAGACAAGTCCACAAACTGCCCCGACACACCCACTGACCAACCAGATGATCCCAGCCCTCCAAAACAGCTCCACCCACAAAATGGTGATGCCCCCCATCAACCTCCTGAGTCCCTGATACCCAGCCCCAAATGTTGGGAGGTATGTTACATTTTTAGAATAATATTTTTTTAGATTATTTTTCCAGTTATATCAGAAAACGATTTAGTTATATACTATTAGAAATACATAGATAAATATGAAATTGGGAGGTGAACTATCTTCAGTTTATTAGGTTAATCATTCATATTTGATCAATGTTTCAGCTTTACTTTATCGGAAGGAGAAAAATAATCATTACCTTAATAACAATTTAAACATACCCCCAAACTGTCACGATTTTCGCGGGGGGACAGTCCCGATTTTAGGGGTATGTCCCCCTGTCCCGGATTGCTAGCCATCTGTCCCGATTTGCCCCAGGCATTAAAAAAAAAAAAATTTTTTTTTTTTTTTAAATTCTGTTGGGCCCATACTCAGAAGCAGCTGGCTTTGCTCTCACAGGGTTAGATACCTGTTAGATTCCCTGTGGAAAAGGAATGGTGTGTGGGTTAAGCAGGAGCAAGAAGGCTGTATACACTCTGACCACGGGTAATGGTGACCTCTCTAACCTACCTCTGGTAGTGATGATGTCTAACCCCTGGTGCTAATACTAGCATGCCTTCAGTTTTATACAATGAGCAGTGCTAATACCAGGTTAACGAACAGTGGCAGCCGCAGACTGCCAGCTAATGTGCTTGCCAACCCCAGGGCCCCATACAATGAATTACAGATACCCATATATGATGTAGTGTGTGTGTCTATCTGTATCCATAACTGTGTGTGTGTATCTGTATGTATAAGTTTATGCTATGTAGTGTATGTGTATCTGCATGTATAAGTGTGTATCTGCATGTATAAGTGTATCTGCCTGTATAAGTGTATGCTATGTAGTGTGTGTGTGTATCTTCATGTGTAATGTATACTATGTAGTGTGTGTATCTTCATGTGTAAGTGTATGCTATGTAGTGTGTGTGTATCTGCATGTATAAGTATATGATATGTAGTGTGTGTGTGTGTATCTGGATGTATAAGTGTATACTATGTAGTGTGTGTGTATATCTGCATGTATAAGTGTATACTATGTAGTGTGTGTGTGTGTGTCTGCATGTGTAAGTGTATGCTATGTAGTGTGTGTGTATCTGCATGTGTAAGTGTATGCTATGTAGTGTGTGTGTATCTGCCTGTATAAGTGTATGCTATGTAGTCAGTGGCGTCACTACAGGGGGGCTAGGGGGGGCATTTGCCCCCCTAAGAAAATGGCTTGCCCCCTTGCATGCCCCTCCGCCAGCCCCGGCACTTTTTAATTCTGGAGGACCAGGAGGATGACTGAGTCAGGAGGAGTAGTGTTAGTTAGCCTATGGGAATGTATGTCGGTGACAGTGGAGGCGGAGCACATTTGCGCAGATGCGCTGCCTGGCCTGAGAGGGAATGAGGTATGAATTTCCTGGCTCCACCGCGTGATTGAGACTCGCATTCCACTACACACCACTGTGAAAATTAGCCATGCTACATTAGGTGGGAGAGGAGAGTGATGATGCTGCCCACCCAGTGAAATGGAGGAGATAATAGATGGCGAGACCGCACACCGCAGATGAGTTAAGTACACAGAGAGAGTGAGGTAGGTAACAAACTTAGGAGGAATGGTGACGTGGCGGGAGTCTCTTTGAGGGCAGCCTGGCTGGCACGGCAGAAAATATGCATGGTAGGTGACTCAGTGCTTGTGGGTGGTGAGTGTGACATTGACAACAACAGTCAATTTGTGAGGTGGAGGTGACAAGCAGCAACTGTGAGTCTCTGGACTGTCTGTGACACAGCCAATGGCAGCCGGCAGTGAGACTGAGTGACTGGTGGTGAAACAGCAAAACAAAGCTGCTGACACATCGGCAATTAAATCTAAGTAGCATGTTTGAGAAGCGTGTGCATGGATCTGTGCCTGTCTGAGCTGCCTCACTCTTCTAACAGAACTGTGAGCCCGGGAACGACCTCTGTCAGACTAGTGAGTTAACCCTCCTGATTCCAGCACCTCAGCAAATAAATCTGAGTAAGTAGCATGTTTGAGCAGCCAGCATGCTCATTGATCTGTAACTGCCTGATCTGCCTCGCTCTCTATCAGAAATGTGAGCCCGGGAAAGACCTCTGACAGTTACAGTCCTTGCTGGAATCAGGAGGGTAACACCAGCAGAGTGTTTAGGTAAACATTTCCCTCTTACTTGCTGTTGGCGAGTTCCTAATGTTAATGGGCTGTAAATGATGTTAGGATAGATTGGAATGCAGATAGCTGACACAGTTAAAATGATTTAAACGGATATTGCTAGTGCAGTCATTAGTTAACCCATTCTCTTCAGAGGTCTTGATGTTGCACACAAAGTTTGTAGAATAAGATGCAAAATTATTAATTAATGTACTTGCTATTTTAAAATACATATGTAACTTGTGCCCTTTTCATAAATCTTACTAAATACCTTGAGGGGCTTGCACAATCCAGATCTCTGCACACAGCCCCCTATCCCCCCTCATAAAAAAACTGTAATTTGACCTTAGAGAGTAACATACTATTCTGTCCCCTCACCTCACTGCTAAACCACAGCACATTTCCTAAAAAATAGAACCTTTTGACACCCATCATAGATATGTGTGTTTGTGTGTGTGTGTTTATCTATGTATGTGTATGTGTGTGTGTGTGTGTAGATATGTTATGTATGTGTCTATCTGTTTGTGTGTTAATGTGTGTGTGCGTATGTATGTCTGTGTGTGTGTGTATATGTCTGCATGTGTGTGTATGTATGTCTGTGTGTGTATATATGTATGTCTGTGTGTGTGTGTCTATATGTATGAGTGTGTGTGTGTATGAAACATGTTTTTTTAAGAATCTCCTTTGACTGAGGGGTAACATGTTATCTCTAGCTGTCATTAGTTTGCTGTACCGTTTTAATGCATATCCATATACATCTGATGTTTACAAGGCTTGACAAATGTATATGAAAATTAGGAGACAGATATTCTTGTATTCATATAAATGCTAGGAACCAGGGGTTTCATGACTAATTAAAAGGGACACTAAAGTCAAGATTAAACTTTCATAATTCAGATAGAGCATGCAATTTTAAGCAACTTTCTAATTTACTCCTATTATCAATTTTTCTTTGTTCTCTTGGTATTTTTATTTGAAAAAGGAATGTAAGCTTAGGAGCTAGCCTATTTTTGGTTCAGAACCTGGGTTGCGATTCCCGTGGAATTATTTAGGAGTCTGCACTGGTTGGCTAAACTGCATGCCTGTCAAAAGCACTGAGATAAGGGGACAGTCTGCAGAGGCTTAGATACAAAGTAATTACAGAGGTAAAATGTGTATTATTATAACTGTGTTGGTTATGCAAAATTAGGAAATGGGTAATTAAGGGATTATTTAGTAATACCATACCATGATATGAATTACCAACTTTTTTTTTATCTAGCTACTTCCTGCTTGGTAATTGGGTCTGTCTGCAAGTTGACTTCAGAAACAGGTCAGGTCAACAATCATTAAAACAAAAGCAATAGCATTAAAAAAAAAATCATTAAAAAAATCATTAAAAACCCCCCAGAAGTATTAGGTTAGTACAATAAAAAGGTATCATTGCATACCGCATTACTCTGGTATTTTGGAATCCCATTTATATATTTTTATTTAGTTTATTTTCAGTGGTATGACTTAATGGTAAAAATTATTAGTGCCCCCCCAGTTTGACTGTGGTATCCTATGTGCCCCCCCTATATATTTTTCCTAGAGTCGCCACTGTATGTAGTGTGTGTGTATCTGCATGTGTAAGGGTATGCTATGTAGTGTGTGTGTATCTGCATGTGTAAGTGTATACTATGTAGTGTGTGTGTGTATCTGCATGTGTAAGTGTATGCTATGTAGTGTGCTACTGTGCATTTTTGCTGACTTTAAAGGCCAGAATTTAGAATATTAATGGAGAATGCAGAGAGCAGTTTTAAAGAATGTATTATTAAATGTCCAATTAAGATAAAAATATTTAGCAATGTCTTTGCAAAGGATAATTAAATACATAGCTCACATAGCCATACCAGTGGTTTGAGCTTGTGTTTGATTTGCTGCCTAAGTGTATTCAAATCTATGACTTTATTTAGAATTTTATTTATATTACTTTGGTCTTATGATTTTTAAGCCCCGCCCACCACATTTAAAACATTTCTCTTGCAAGGTGTATCCAGTCCATGGATTCATCCTTACTTGTGGGATATTCTCATTCCCTACAGGAAGTGGCAAAGAGAGCACACAGCAGAGCTGTCCATATAGCTCCCCCTCTGGCTCCGCCCCCCCAGTCATTCTCTTTGCCGCTCTAACAAGTAGCATCTCCACGGGAGGGTAAAGTGAATGTGGTGTTAGATTTGTAGTTTTATATCTTCAATCAAAAGTTTGTTATTTTTAAATAGTGACGGTTTGTACTATTTACTCTCTGGCAGAAAGTGATGAAGAATTCTGCTGAGAGGAAGATGATTTTAGCATGTTATAACTAAAATCCACTGCTGTTCCCACACAGGACTGAGGAGTACCAGTTGGGGGGAACAGTTTGCAGGCTTAACTGCTTTGAGGTATGTTTCAGTCATCTTTTTTCTAGTCAAGACAAGATAATGCTAGAAGACTGACAAGATTCCCCATGTGGGAAGGGCTTATTTAAGAGGGCTCATTTGACTGGTTATCACCTTTGCAGGGCAATCGATTATTTTATTTGACAAAATACTCTTTATGGACACTTTTAAAGCACTTTGGTGTGTTTATTTGGGGTTTTATTCCACATGGCATTATTTTTAGTCACCTATATAGGGTTCTGAAGGCCCCACAGCTGTGGAGTGGGAGGGGCCTATTTTGACAGATTTCCTTACATGCTGCTTCACATGGGTCCAGAGACTGCTTGAGGACTTCAGGAGGCTTGATTTTCTCAGATTCAATCCTTAAGGGAAGGTAGGGCCACAACAGGCTGCTGTGGCAAGGTGCTGTAGTTTATTAACCGGTTGTTTGCTTTAGGCGGCTCCGGTTTTGGGCATTAAAGGGTTAATCAGGCTGAAACGTGCTGTGCTATCATATCGAAGCATTAGGCACATACTGTAAAAATTTCAAGAGATTTGGTTCATTTTTCACCGTTTTATTCTTAAAGGCACAGTACCATTTATTGCATATTGTATTTTTTACTTGATAAAGTGTTTTTCCAAGCCTGCTTGTGTATATTACTTATCTGTTAAACATGTCTGACACTAAGGAAAAGCCTTGCTCTATGTGTTCAGAAGCCATGGTGGAACCCCCACTCAAAATGTGTCCCAAGTGCACTAATGTCTCTATACACTTTAAAGATCATATTGTGTCACTTAAAAATATAGCCCTAGATGATTCTTTGACTGAAGGTAATGAGGATAGTCCGCCTTCCTCTCCCCATGTGTCATCACCAGTTACGCCCGCTCAAGCGATACCTAGTACCTCTAGTGCATTGGCACCTATTACATTGCAACAACTGGCGGCAGTCATGGATAATTCCCTTGCGGCCTTTCTATCCAAATTGGCAGTTTTCCCTAAAAAGCGCGATAGCTCTGTTTTGAGAACAGATGAGGAGCAGTCGGAAGCTTTGGGAGGTTTATCTGATGTACCCTCACAACACTCTGAAGTAGGGGCGAGGGATGTACTGTCTGAGGGAGAAATCTCTGACTCAGGAAAAGTTTCTCAGCGGGCAGAATCAGATTTACTAGCATTTAAATTTAAATTGGAACACCTCCGTGTACTGCTTAGGGAGGTCTTATCAACTCTGGATGATTGTGACCCTATGGTGGTCCCAGAGAAATTGTGTAAAATGGACAAATTTCTAGAAGTCCCTGTATACACTGATGCGTTTACGATCCCTAAGAGGGTGGCGGATATTGTTGATAGGGAATGGGAGAGACCAGGTGTACCTTTTGTCCCCCCCCCCTATCTTTAAGAAAATGTTCCCCATAACTGATCCTAGGCGGGACGCGTGGCAGACGGTCCCTAAGGTAGAGGGGGAAGTTTCAACACTAGCCAAGCGCACAACCATACCAATTGAAGACAGTTGTGCTTTCAAAGATCCTATGGATAAAAAATTAGAAGGTTTACTAAAGAAAATATTTGTTCAACAAGGTTTCCTTCTCCAACCTATTGCCTGCATTATTCCTGTAACTACTGCAGCAGCTTTTTGGTTTGAGGCGCTGGAGGAGTCGCTCCAGAGGGAGACTTCATATGACAAAGTCATGGATAGAATGAATCCTCTAAAACCGGCTAATTCTTTTATCACAGATGCCGCTTTGCAATTAGCTAAGTTAGCGGCGAAAAATTCTGGTTTTGCCATCATGGCGCGCAGAGCGCTTTGGTTCAAGTCATGGTCGGCCGACGTGTCGTCCAAAACAAAATTACTAAATATTAATTTCAAAGGAAAGACCCTTTTCGGTCCTGAGTTGAAAGAGATTATTTCGGATATCACTGGGGGAAAGGGCCATGCCCTCCAGCAAGATAGGCCTTTTAAGGCTAAAAACAAGGCTAATTTTCGCTCCTTTCGCAACTTCAGGAGCGGTCCTGCTTCAAACACTGCAACCACAAAGCAAGAGGGTAACGCTTCACAGCCCAAAGCAACCTGGAAACCTTTGCAGGGCTGGAACAAGGGTAAACAGGCCAAAAAGCCTGCGGCGGCTACTAAGACAGCATGAAGGGGTAGCCCCCGATCCGGGACCGGATCTGGTAGGGGGCAGACTCTCTCTCTTTGCTCAGGCTTGGGCAAGAGATGTTCCCGATCCCTGGGCATTAGAGATCGTTGCTCAGGGATATCTTCTAGAATTCAAGGACTCTCCTCCAAGGGGAAGGTTCCACATTTCTCGTCTGTCTACAGACCAGACAAAGAAGGAGGCGTTCTTACGCTGTGTAGAAGATCTACTCAAGATGGGAGTGATATATCCAGTTCCAATTACAGAACAAGGACTGGGTTTTTACTCTAACCTGTTTGTGGTTCCCAAAAAGGAAGGAACTTTCAGGCCAATCCTGGATCTAAAAATTCTAAACAAATTCCTCAGAGTTCCATCATTCAAGATGGAGACCATTCGGACAATCTTACCAATGATCCAGGAAGGTCAATATATGACTACCGTGGATCTAAAGGATGCGTACCTTCATATTCCTATCCACAAAGATCACCATCAGTTCCTAAGGTTCGCCTTTCTGGACAAGCATTACCAGTTTGTGGCCCTTCCCTTCGGGTTGGCCACCGCTCCCAGAATTTTCACAAAAGTGCTAGGGTCCCTTCTAGCGGTACTAAGACCGCGGGGCATTGCAGTAGCACCTTATCTGGACGACATCTTAATACAGGCGTCGTCTTTTCCCAGAGCCAAGGCTCATACGGAGATTGTTCTGGCCTTTCTAAGGTCTCACGGGTGGAAGGTGAACACCGAAAAATGTTCTCTGTCCCCGCTCACAAGAGTTCCCTTTCTGGGAACATTAATAGACTCGGTAGCAATGAAAATATTTCTGATGGAGGTCAGAAGGTTAAAGCTTTTAAATACTTGCCGAGCTCTTCATTCCATTCCTCGGCCATCTGTAGCTCAGTGCATGGAGGTAATCGGATTGATGGTAGCAGCAATGGACGTAGTCCCTTTTGCTCTAATTCATCTCAGGCCACTGCAATTGTGCATGCTCAAACAGTGGAATGGGAATTATGCAGATTTGTCTCCTCAAATCCAACTGGATCAGAAAACCAGAGATTCTCTTCTCTGGTGGTTGTCTCAGGATCACCTGTCTCAGGGAATGTGCTTCCGCAGACCGGAGTGGATCATTGTAACGACCGACGCCAGTCTGTTAGGCTGGGGCGCGGTCTGGGGCTCTCTGAAAGCTCAGGGCCTATGGTCTCGGGAAGAGTCTCTTCTCCCGATAAACATTTTGGAACTGAGAGCGATATTCAACACGCTCCAGGCATGGCCTCAGCTAGCGGCGGCCAAATTCATCAGATTTCAGTCGGACAACATCACGACTGTAGCTTACATCAATCATCAGGGGGGAACAAAGAGTTCCTTAGCAATGAAGGAAGTAACCAAAATAATCAGGTGGGTGGAGGATCACTCTTGCCATCTATCTGCAATTCACATCCCAGGAGTAGACAACTGGGAAGCGGATTTCCTAAGTCGTCAGACTTTTCACCCGGGGGAGTGGGAACTCCACCCGGAGGTTTTTGCTCAGCTGACCCAGCTATGGGGGATTCCAGAGTTGGATCTGATGGTGTCCCGTCAGAACACCAAACTTCCTCTTTACGGATCCAGGTCCAGGGACCCCAAGGCGGCATTGATAGATGCTCTAGTAGCGCCTTGGTCCTTCAGTCTAGCTTATGTATTTCCACCGTTTCCCCTTCTCCCTCGGCTGGTAGCCAGAATCAAACAGGAGAAGGCCTCAGTAATTCTGATAGCGCCTGCGTGGCCACACAGGACTTGGTATGCAGACCTAGTGGACATCTCATCTGTCCCACCATGGACACTGCCAACGAGGCAGGATCTTCTAATACAGGGTCCATTCAATCATCCAAATCTAGTTTCTCTGCAGCTGACTGCTTGGAGATTGAACGCTTAATTCTATCCAAGCGTGGGTTCTCTAAATCAGTCATAGATACTCTGATCCAAGCTAGGAAGCCTGTCACCAGGAAAATTTACCATAAGATATGGCGAAAATACCTTTTTTGTGTGAATCCAAGGGTTACTCGTGGAGTAAGATTAGGATTCCAAGGATATTGTCTTTTCTCCAAGAAGGATTGGAGAAAGGTTTGTCAGCTAGTTCCTTAAAGGGACAGATATCTGCTCTGTCTATCCTTTTACACAAGCGTCTGGCAGAAGTACCAGATGTTCAATTGTTTGCACAGGCTTTAGTCAGAATCAAGCCTGTCTATAGACCTGTGGCTCCTCCATGGAGTCTAAATTTAGTTCTTTCAGTTCAAGGGGTTCCATTTGAACCTTTACATTCCATAGATATTAAGTTGTTATCTTGGAAAGTTTTGTTTTTGGTAGCTATCTCTTCTGCTCGAAGAGTCTCAGAATTATCTGCCTTACAGTGTGATTCACCTTATCTGGTGTTCCAAGCAGATAAGGTAGTTTTGCGTACCAAACCTGGTTTTCTTCCTAAAGTTATTTCTAACAAGAACATTAACCAGGAAATCATTGTTCCTTCTCTGTGTCCTAATCCAGCTTCTAAGAAGGAACATCTTTTACACAATCTTGATGTGGTTCGTGCTTTGAAATTTTATTTACAAGCAACTAAGGATTTCAGACAAACATCATCTTTGTTTGTTGTCTATTCTGGTAAAAGAAGAGGTCAGAAAGCGACTGCTACCTCTCTTTCCTTCTGGTTGAAAAGCATCATCCGATTGGCTTATGAGACTGCTGGGCAGCAGCCTCCTGAAGAATTACAGCTCATTCCACCAGAGCTGTGGCTTCCACATGGGCTTTCAAGAATGAGGCTTCTGTTGAACAGATTTGTAAGGCAGCGACTTGGTCTTCACTGCATACATTTGCCAAATTGTACAAATTCGATACTTTTGCTTCTTCGGAGGCTATTTTTGGGAGAAAGGTTTTGCAAGCAGTGGTGCCTTCCGTTTAGGTTACCTGACTTGTTCCCTCCCTTCATCCGTGTCCTAAAGCTTTGGTATTGGTATCCCACAAGTAAGGATGAATCCGTGGACTGGATACACCTTGCAAGAGAAAACAGAATTTATGCTTACCTGATAAATTACTTTCTCTTGCGGTGTATCCAGTCCACGGCCCGCCCTGGCAATTAAGTCAGGTCAACATTTCTTGTTTAAACTACAGTCACCACTGCACCCTATGGTTTCTCCTTTTTCTCCTAACCGTCGGTCGAATGACTGGGGGGGCGGAGCCAGAGGGGGAGCTATATGGACAGCTCTGCTGTGTGCTCTCTTTGCCACTTCCTGTAGGGAATGAGAATATCCCACAAGTAAGGATGAATCCGTGGACTGGATACACCGCAAGAGAAAGTAATTTATCAGGTAAGCATAAATTCTGTTTTTGCCGCGGGGGGGGGGGGGGGGGGGGGGGGGGGGGGGTCGTCCCTCTTTTGAATTTTGAAATCTTGGGAGGTATGATTTAAATAGTTTTCTTTAACTAAAGAAAAATAATTATTAGCTTAATGATAACAATTAAATTGTTTATTTAAACCAAAACAATATCATTTTAGGTTTCACTTTTATTTTTACTGCTTGCCACCTTCCTCCCTCCTCACACTTAGGTCCTTGTGCAGATCTGTTTCACTCCAAAAAAATCTTCTATTCACTGACGCCTAGATTTAGAGTTCTGCGGCCAAAGGGGTGCGTTAGCTATGCGTGCTTTTTTCCCACGCACCTTTTAAATACCGCTGGTATTTAGAGTTCACAGAATGGCTGGGTTTTCAGTGCGCTAGGCTCCAAAAAGGGAGCGTAGAGCATAATTTAACGCCACTGCAACTCTAGATACCAGCGGTGCTTACGGACGCGGCCAGCTTCAAAAACGTGCTCGTGCACGATTCCCCCATAGAAAACAATGGGGCCATTTGAGCTGAAAAAAACCTAACACCTGCAAAAAAGCCGCATTCAGCTCCTAACGCAGCCCCATTGTTTTCTATGGGGAAACACTTCCTACATCTGCACCTAACACCCTAACATGTACCCCGAGTCTAAACACCCCTAACCTTACACTTATTAACCCCTAATCTGCTGCCCCCGCTATCGCTGACCCCTGGATATTATTATTAACCCCTAATCTGCCGCTCCGTACACCACCGCCACCTACATTATAGCTATGTACTCCTAATCTGTTGCCCCTAACACCGACGACCCCTATAATATATTTATTAACCCCTAATCTGCCCCCCTCAACGTCGCCTCCACCTGCCTACACTTATTAACCCCTAATCTGCAGAGCGGACCGCACTGCTACTATAATAAAATTATTAACCCCTAATCCGCCTCACTCCCGCCTCAATAACCCTATAATAAATAGTATTAACCCCTAATCTGCCCTCCCTAACATCACCGACACCTAACTTCAATTATTAACCCCTAATCTGCCGACCGAATCTCACCGCTACTGTAATAAATGGATTAACCCCTAAAGCTAAGTCTAACCCTAACACTAACACCCCCCTAAGTTAAATATAATTTAAATCTAACGAAATAAATTAACTCTTATTAAATAAATTATTCCTATTTAAAGCTAAATACTTACCTGTAAAATAAACCCTAATATAGCTACAATATAAATTATAATTATATTATAGCTATTTTAGGATTTATATTTATTTTACAGGTAACTTTGTATTTATTTTAACCAGGTACAATAGCTATTAAATAGTTAAGAACTATTTAATAGCTAAAATAGTTAAAATAATTACAAAATTACCTGTAAAATAAATCCTAACCTAAGTTACAATTAAACCTAACACTACACTATCAATAAATAAATTAAATAAAATACCTCCAATTACCTACAATTAAACCTAACACTACACTATCAATACATTAATTAAATACAATATCTACAAATAAATACAATGAAATAAACTAACTAAAGTACAAAAAATAAAAAAGAACTAAGTTACAAAAAATAAAAAAATATTTACAAACATCAGAAAAATATTACAACAATTTTAAACTAATTACACCTACTCTAAGCCCCCTAATAAAATAACAAAGCCCCCCCAAAATAAAAAAATGCCCTACCCTATTCTAAATTAAAAAAGTTCAAAGCTCTTTTACCTTACCAGCACTTAAAAGGACCTTTTGTGGGGCATGCCCCAAAGAATTCAGCTCTTTTGCCTGTAAAAAAAAAAAAACATACAATACCCCCCGCCCCCAACATTACAACCCACCACCCACATACCCCTAATCTAACCCAAACCCCCCTTAAATAAACCTAACACTAAGCCCCTGAAGATCTTCCTACCTTATCTTCACCTCGCCGGGTATCACCGATCGGTCCTAGCTCCGAAATCTTCATCCAACCCAAGCGGGGGCTGGCGATCCATAATCCTGCGGCTGAAGAGGTCCAGAAGAGGCTCCAAAGTCTTCATCCTATCCGGGAAGAAGAGGCGATCCAGACCGGCAACCATCTTGATCCAAGCGGCATCTTCTATCTTCATCCGATGAGGAACGGCTCCATCGTGAAGACCTCCAGCGCGGATCAATCTTCTTCCTCCGACGTCCAACTGAAGAATGACGGTTCCTTTAAGGGACGTCATCCAAGATGGCGTCCTTCGAATTCCGATTGGCTGATAGGATTCTATCAGCCAATCGGAATTAAGGTTGGAAAATTCTGATTGGCTGATGGAATCAGCCAATCAGAATCAAGTTCAATCCGATTGGCTGATCCGATCAGCCAATCAGATTGAGCTTGCATTCTATTGGCTGTTCCGATCAGCCAATAGAATGCGAGCTCAATCTGATTGGCTGATCGGATCAGCCAATTAGATTGAACTTGATTCTGATTGGCTGATTCCATCAGCCAATCAGAATGTTCCTACCTTAATTCCGATTGGCTGATAGAATCCTATCAGCCAATCGGAATTCGAGGGACGCCATCTTGGATGACGTCCCTTAAAGGAACCGTCATTCTTCAGTTGGACATCGGAGGAAGAAGATTGATCCGCGCTGGAGGTCTTCACGATGGAGCCGTTCCTCATAGGATGAAGATAGAAGATGCCGCTTGGATCAAGATGGTTGCCGGTCTGGATCGCCTCTTCTTCCCGGATAGGATGAAGACTTTGGAGCCTCTTCTGGACCTCTTCAGCCGCAGGATTATGGATCGCCAGCCCCTGCTTGGGTTGGATGAAGATTTCGGAGCCAGGACCGATCGGTGATACCCGGCGAGGTGAAGATAAGGTAGGAAGATCTTCAGGGGCTTAGTGTTAGGTTTATTTAAGGGGGGTTTGGGTTAGATTAGGGGTATGTGGGTGGTGGGTTGTAATGTTGGGGGGGGTATTGTATGGTTTTTTTTTACAGGCAAAAGAGCTGAATTCTTTGGGGCATGCCCCACAAAAGGTCCTTTTAAGGCTGGTAAGGTAAAAGAGCTTTGAACTTTTTTAATTTAGAATAGGGTAGGGCATTTTTTTATTTTGGGGGTCTTTGTTATTTTATTAGGGGGCTTAGAGTAGGTGTAATTAGTTTAAAATTGTTGTAATATTTTTCTAATGTTTGTAAATATTTTTTTATTTTTTGTAACTTAGTTCTTTTTTATTTTTTGTACTTTAGTTAGTTTATTTAATTGTAGTTATTTGTAGGTATTGTATTTAATTAATGTATTGATAGTGTAGTGTTAGGTTTAATTGTAGGTAATTGGAGGTATTTTATTTAATTTATTTATTGATAGTGTAGTGTTAGGTTTAATTGTAACTTAGGTTAGGATTTATTTTACAGGTAATTTTGTGAATATTTTAACTATTTTAGCTATTAAATAGTTCTTAACTTAGCTATTGTACCTGGTTAAAATAAATACAAAGTTTCCTGTAAAATAAATATAAATCCTAAAATAGCTATAATATAATTATAATTTATATTGTAGCTATATTAGGGTTTATTTTACAGGTAAGTATTTAGCTTTAAATAGGAATAATTTATTTAATAAGAGTTAATTTACTTTGTTAGATTTAAATTATATTTAATTTAGGGGGGTGTTAGTGTTAGGGTTAGACTTAGCTTTAGGGGTTTATCCATTTATTACAGTAGCGGCGAGATTCGGTCGGCAGATTAGGGGTTAATAATTGAAGTTAGGTGTCGGCGATGTTAGGGAGGGCAGATAAGGGGTTAATACTATTTATTATAGGGTTATTGAGGCGGGAGTGAGGCGGATTAGGGGTTAATAACTTTATTATAGTAGCGGTGCGGTCCGCTCGGCAGATTAGGGGTTAATAAGTGTAGGCAGGTGGAGGCGACGTTGAGGGGGGCAGATTAGGGGTTAATAAATATAATATAGGGGTCGGCGGTGTTAGGGGCAGCAGATTAGGGGTACATAGCTATAATGTAGGTGACGGTGGTGTACGGAGCGGCAGATTAGGGGTTAATAATAATATGCAGGGGTCAGCGATAGCGGGGGCGGCAGATTAGGGGTTAATAAATATAATATAGGGGTCGGCGGTGTTAGGGGCAGCAGATTAGGGGTACATAGGAATAACGTAGTTGGCGGCAGTGTACGGAGCGGAAGATTAGGGGTTAAAAAATTTAAATATAGTGGCGGCGATGTGAGGGGACCTCGGTTTAGGGGTACATAGGTAGTTTATGGGTGTTAATGTACTTTAGAGCACAGTAGTTAAGAGCTTTATAAACCGGCGTTAGCCCAGAAAGCTCTTAACTACTGACTTTTTTCTGCGGCTGGAGTTTTGTCGTTAGATTTCTAACGCTCACTTCAGCCACGACTCTAAATACCGGCGTTAGAAAGATCCCATTGAAAAGATAGGATACGCAATTGACGTAAGGGGATCTGCGGTATGGAAAAGTCGCGGCTGGAAAGTGAGCGTTAGACCCTTTAATGACTGGCTCCAAATACCAGCGGTAGCCCAAAACCAGCGTTAGGAGCCTCTAACGCTGGTTTTGACGGCTACCGCCCAACTCTAAATCTAGGCCTGAGATTCTTGAAACTTAGTAAGGGGCTGATTCTGTGTACATAGCATTGCAGGGGAACAATGGGATTAAAGGGACAGCAATGTAAAAAAAAAACTATTTTGATTCAGATAAAACATGCACTTTGTTTTTTTTTTTATGTACTTATATTATATTATTTGCTTGATTCTCTTGTTATCCTTTGTTGAAAATAATACCTAGGTAGGCTCAGGAACAGCAGTGCAGTACTGGGAGCTAGCTGCTAATTGGTGTCTGGCCTCTTGTCACTCATTGGCTTACCCAATGTGTTCAGTTAGCCCCCAGAAGTGCGTTGCTGCTCCTTCAAAAAAGGATTCCAAGAGAATAAAGTAAATTGGAAAGCTGTTTAAAATGGTATGCTATATCTGAACCATAAAAGAAAAAAAATGGGGTTATGTCCCTTAATTTCTCAACTTTTTTACATTTATTTTAGAAAATGTTTGCTTTGAAGAAGAGACGTTATTTCTGCAGGCACAAATTCACAGTTGTGAGAACTATAAAACAAAGAGTAAGTGATAATATCTTCTAGGTAGAACAAATGTCCACAATACTCTTACAGAAACCTGCATAATATTGTGAATAGATTAAAGGAATACATTTACCAAATAACTTTTGGATCATAATGTATCTTAAATAGAAAACAATCTGATTTTAATTTCTTTTTTATACAGTATGTATATATATATAATTTAAATAATTGATTTTTATCCACCCTGCCTTAAAGGGACATGAAACCCAAAAAAATAGTTCATGATTTAGGTAGAACATACAGTTTTAAACAACTTTCCAGCTTACTTCTATTATCAAATTTGCTTCATTCTCTTGGTATAATTTGTTGAAGGAGCAGCAATGCACTACTGGTTTCTAACTGAACACATGGGTAAGCAGCTAGAACCTAGGGGCGCAATCCGATATATGGCGTAGTTTGCGGCGCAAGCGAGGGAACCCGCGTCGCCCGCAGTTTCAGCTCGCAACTCGAGCTATCCAATATATGGCGCCGTCAGATGCTAAAGTGCCGTAAGTCTGATAAAGCAGCGATGTCCAGAAATCTGCGTAAGTACAAATTTCTGGAGTCGCCAGTGACTTACGGCACGTTAGAAACTGCCGGCGCCTACAAAACGTGACTAAAGTATGAAATCACCCGCACTGTCTAACACGCCTCCCAAACATAGCCCGACACGTCTAACCCTCTATCCGCTATCCCCCCTCACTATCCTAACAATAAAAAATGTATTAACCCCTAAACTGCCGCTCCCGGACCCCGCCGCCACCTAATAAAGTTATTAACCCCTAAACCGCCGCTCCCAGACCCCTCCGCCAGCTATATTAAATCTATAACCCCCTAAAGTGAGCCCCTAACACCGCCGCCATCTACCTTACCTACCCCCTAAAATGAGCCCCTACCCTGCCGCCATCTATTTTAAAATTATTAACCCCTAATTTAATCCCCCTACCCCGCCGCCACCTATATTAAATTATTTAACCCCTAATCTAATCCCCCTACCCCGCCGCCAGCTATATTAAATTATTTAACCCCTAAAATACTAAACTATCCCTACCACTAAACCTAAGTCTAACCCTACAAATAGCCCTGAAAAGGGCTTTTTGGGTGGCATTACCCCAAAGTAAACAGCTCTTTTGCCAGCCCTTAAAAGGGCTTTTTGCGGGGCATGCCCCAAAGAAAACTGCTCTTTTACCAGCCCTTAAAAGGGCTTTTGGCGGGGCTTTGTCACAAAGTAATCAGCTCTTTTGCCTACAATCTAAATCCCCCTACACCGCCGCCACGTATAATAAATGTATTAACCCCTAATCTAATCCCCCTACACCGCCGCCACCTATATTAAACACATTAACCCCTAATCTAATCCCCCTACACCGCCGCCAGCTATATTAACTATATTAACCCTAATTATATTAGGGTTAATATAGTTAATATCGTTATTATATTATATATATATATATTAAGTATAATAACCCTATCTAACTCTAACATCCCTAACTAAACTCTTATTAAAATAAATCTAATATTAATATTATTAATGAAAATATTCCTATTTAAATCTAAATACTTACCTATAAAATAAACCCTAAGATAGCTACAATATAATTAATAATTACATTGTAGCTATTTTAGGGTTTATATTTATTTTACAGGTAACTTGGTATTTTTTTTTTTTTTTTTTTTAATATTCATCTTTATTTATTTTGTAAAAATATAACAATAAAAGACAATAAAAGACATAGAAAAGAAACCATTTTTACATTTCACCATTCAATAAAACATACAGGTAGCAACAAGTGACATGATACGTAGGGAAAAGCATCCCCCCCAAATGTCCCGTTTGTTTCCTTATTCCTTCACATATGTGCTATGGGTACTGAGAGTTCTAATTGAAAAGAAAAAGATTGAACAGACTAATCATGCCCTCAGGATGTTTTAATTATTGGGCATCCGGGAGTGGGACTCCCCCCACGAACTGCTCATAGTTGAAATTGCAATTGGCTACCTGCCCGCAATGAGCCTTACTTACACGAGGTAGAAATGGTAAGAAAAGAAAGAAAGATAGATTAGATTAAGTCACCAACTGTACCCACCACTGACTGTTTTGATTACAAGTTAGGTATTTGTGCAGAGGGCAAGAGAGAATTTAATGTGTACATATCCCTTTATCTAAATCAAAAGCTATGTACCTGCATATATATTAGATTCCCAGAGGAAGACCATGTCTTGGAATAGTGAAAGTTGGCCTAATTTAAGGTAGTAAAACCTCTCGAGCAGGAGATTTTTATTGACTAAATCTTTCCATTCTGAAATCGAGGGTATGCGGGTGGATTTCCACAATTTTGGGATCAACTGATTGGCTGAGTTGAGCAGAATCTGAAACAAATGTTTTCTTATTTTGCAGGAAATGGGGGGGGGATGGCTCAGCATTATTATATCTGGGGATGGTGAGATATCTGTATTCAAGGTTTTATTAATGTTCTTAAAGACCCCGGACCAAAATGTTTTAATATTTCTACATTCCCACCATATGTGTGAGATGTGTCCTTCATGTCCGCAGCCCCTCCAGCACATCCCTGAGGATTTCTTGAAGATATATTTAATTCTAGCTGGGGTTAGGTACCACCTCATCATTATTTTAATGTTGGTCTCTTTTGCTTGCGCCGAGTGGCCTGAGTGAGTTAAGTTCGCAAATCTGCGAGCCCAAACTTTCAAGGATGTGTTAGTATTATGCTCTTTATCCCATCTTTTGGTGTATGTAGGAGGGTGAGGGAATGTATTTGATAGTACGATTTTATAAAGTTTGGAGATCGTCCTTTTTGTGGGGTCTCTGGTTATGCATAATTGCTCAAAGGGTGTAAGAGGGCGAGTCAGATCTTTTTTGTATTTATGGGAGATTATGTAATGCCTCATCTGATGTATGCGAAACCAGGAAGATAGAAAAGGATGATCCAATAAACTAAGTTGGTTTTTATCTTTTATTTTACTAGAATTTTCTAGCAATGAATGTATTGGAAGCGATTGCGGAAGATCAGGGACATGTAGGTATTCTGGTAACATTCCTGGGTTAAATTCTGGATTATTTAATAAGGTGGTAAGTGGTGAATATCTGGAGGAGATTTTATTAGGAGGATTGCGAATTAGTCTCCAGTCTGACCAGGTTTCGTTAGTAATTGAAGAAGAAGAGATTGTGTACTTATTAAAGCATGCAGGGTTCCAGCATATATCTTGTAATTTGTGTGGGGATGCTAGAGCATTTTCAATGTGAATCCATCGCCTAGAGTTTGGGCCATCAAATCTACACCAATCCGAAATTCTCTGTAGAGAGATCGCTAGTTTATAGGAAAGGAGATGGGGAACTCCCAGTCCTCCCTCCAGGGGGGATTTAAAGAGAGTGTTTTTATTAATTCGCGGTGGCCTACGTCTCCAAATATAGTCGTTAATAATTTTTTGCATAGTAGCGAGGTCTTTCTGTATACCCGAGATCGGGACCGTCTGCAAGATGTAGAGAGCTTTGGGGAGAAGGGTCATTTTTACCGCCTGGATCCTACCTAGCCAGGATATATTTTTGGGGAGCCATTTGGACGTGAGAGTCTGGAATTCTGTTACTAATTTTCCGTAATTGTGTTTTCTTAAATCTGTTTTATCTGGGGATATATGTATGCCTAGGTATTTTAGATATTTTTTCTGTTGTTTCAGGGGACATGTCCTAGTTAATATATCTAAAGAGTAAGGGGAGAGGTTAATGGGTAGATATTCCGATTTGGACAGGTTTACCATAAAATTGGATATGGTGCCGAATTGCGTGAGTTCTGAAATAGCCACTTGTGTGGACGTAAGGGGTTCTGTTAATGTCAGGAGTAAGTCATCTGCGAAGATGGCGAGTTTGTGAATCTGGTTATCTATGGTTATTCCATTAATTTGGTTGTTGAGTCTAATTTTAATAGCTAGTGGCTCTAGGGACATAATGAAGAGAAGCGGGGATAATGGGCAACCTTGCCTAGACCCGTTCCGAATCTCAAATGGATCAGAGAGTGTACCATTGATTTTTATACATGCTGTAGGGTTGGTATATAGGGCTAAGATTTTGTGGATAAAGGAGTTTGGTATATGAAAATGTTGTAAGGTTGCCTGCAAGTATGTCCAATCTAAACGGTCAAAAGCCTTTTCGGCATCTGTGGACAGAAAAATGGATGGGATTTTGTTTTGTGTTATATATTCGAATAAATTGAGTACCTTGACCGTATTGTCCTTGGCTTCCCTGTGTGGCACAAAGCCGACCTGGTCCTGGTGGATGATTTTTGGGAGAATTTGATTGAGTCGTGTGGCTAGGATCTTAGCATAAATTTTTAGGTCGACATTAAGCAACGAAATCGGTCTGAAGTTTGCTGGGGTATTTGGGGGTTTACCGGGCTTAGCTAAGACAGATATATTTGCCTGTAGCATGTTGTCTGGGAATTGTAGTAGTTCTGGGATGGAATTAAAAAGGGACGTTAAATGTGGTATTAGGAGCTTTGCAAAGGTTTTATAGTATAGGCCCGTGAAGCCGTCGGGTCCTGGGGCTTTGTTTTGCTTTAGTTGTTTTATTGCATCTTGTATCTCAGATGCTTGGATAGGTGAATCTAGATGTTCGCGTTGTTCTGAGGTTAAATGTGGTATTGGAATTTGGTCTAAATATTGATTACATAGTTGGAAATGGGCTTGGGGGTCTCTCGCGGGAAAGAGATTGTAAAGTTTATGGTAAAATTCTTTAAATTCTTTTGCTATGTTTTTGGTATCTTCTATGTGCTTATCCTGAGTGGATTTAATGGAGTGAATATATGTTTTCTGCTGTTGGTTCTTTAGCGCCCTGGCCAAAAGTTTCCCCGGTTTATTACCCTCCCTGTAAAAATTTTGTTGAATACGAAGTTGCTGTTTTTGGGCTTTAGTTTGGAGGATGGCGTTTAGTTTCTCTCTAGATGTTTTAATGCGTTCAAGGATAGCGTTGTCTGTGGGGTTGATTTTATGTGCATAGTCTAAATCAGCTAACTCTGTGGTGATAGTTTCTACCTCTTCCCTACTTTTCCTATTGATTTGTGCTCTGGCTTTGATGAATTCCCCTCTCATGGTGCACTTGTGTGCTTCCCATACAGTAGCTGTGTTAACATCCGATGTATTATTTAAAGAGAAATATGATTTTATATGTTTTGTAAATTGCTTTATCAGACTTGGGTTTAGGAGCATAGAGTCATCTAGTCTCCATTGGAAAGACCGGAATGGAGCTGAGGGCCAATTAATAACACAGGTAGCTAATGAATGGTCTGACCATGCTGTATGTTTTATGCCTGAGTGTTTGGTGTGAGAGAGGATTAGATGGTCTACAAAAATGTAGTCCAGTCTGGAGTAACTGCGGTTAGGATGCGAGAAAAAGGTGTAATCTCTTTTTTGAGGATTAAAGAATCTCCAGGTGTCGTGTAAGCCCAGTAATTTCAAATTTCCCCATATATTGATAAGGTTTGGAGTTTTGACTCTATTGTTTGGGTTTGAACAGTCCATCGATGGGTCTAGTGGAAAATTAATGTCTCCTGCTAGTATTAGGGAGCCTGTAACTTCTCCAACTAATAGATCTGTTATCGTAGCTATAAATTTATCCTGGTGTGAGTTGGGGGCATAGATATTCATTAGAGTTACTGGTTTACCATAAAGGAGGCCCTTTAAACACAAGTACCTTCCCTCTTTGTCTGAAATTAATTGTGTTTTGGTAAAGGGGATGGATCTATGAATTAGAATACTAACTCCGTTAATTTTTTTATTTGGGTGGGTACTATGATAATGTACTGGATAATTAGAGGAAAAATATTTAGGGTAGTTTTTAGCCTTAAAATGGGTTTCCTGGAGGAATAGGATGTGACCCCCTTGTTTATGGAAGTCCAACATAGCCATTCTCCTTTTATTGGGACAGTTTAAGCCCTTAGCATTTTGTGTAAAAAGAATAAGTTCCTGCTGTTTATGACTATTCATGTGTGGGAAGTGTATAGAAGCTCAATTTGGTTGGTGATTTGGGATAAATTTTGCGTTTGATGTGTAGGTACAGTTGGTGTACAGAAAAGAAAAAGAGAAGGGAGAGGAGAAAGAGGGAAAAAAAAAAGAGAGAAAAAAGAGGAAGAAAAAACATATTGACAACTTACAATACTAAACAAATACTCAATGAGTAACATTTTCTCTACAAGGAGATAATCTCCCGACCGTGAGAGAGCAACAAAACTCTATTAGACATCATTCCTTGGCAAAGATTGATTTTTTTTTTTTTTTTTTTTTTTCCTTGTAAGGACAATTAGCAACAAACTAAGGCCTAGATTTAGAGTTCGGCGGTAGCCGTCAAAACCAGCGTTAGAGGCTCCTAACGCTGGTTTTGGGCGCCCGCTGGTATTTGGAGTCAGTGATTAAAGGGTCTAACGCTCACTTTACAGCCGCGACTTTTCCATACCGCAGATCCCCCTACGCCATTTGCGTAGCCTATCTTTTCAATGGGATCTTCCTAACGCCGGTATTTAGAGTCGTTTCTGCAGTGAGCGTTAGAGCTCTAACGACAAGATTCCAGCCGCCTGAAAATAGCAGGAGTTAAGAGCTTTCTGGCTAACGCCGGTTTATAAAGCTCTTAACTACTGTACCCTAAAGTACACTAACACCCATAAACTACCTATGTACCCCTAAACCGAGGTCCCCCCACATCGCCGCCACTCGATTAAAAATTTTAACCCCTAATCTGCCGACCGCCACCTACGTTATACTTATGTACCCCTAATCTGCTGCCCCTAACACCGCCGACCCCTATATTATATTTATTAACCCCTAACCTGCCCCCCACAACGTCGCCGCAAGCTACTTAAAATAATTAACCCCTAATCTTCCGACCGCAAATCGCCGCCACCTACGTTATCCCTATGTACCCCTAATCTGCTACCCCTAACATCGCCGACCCCTATGTTATATTTATTAACCCCTAATCTGCCCCCCACAACGTCGCCGCAAGCTACTTAAAATAATTAACCCCTAATCTTCCGACCGCAAATCGCCGCCACCTACGTTATCCCTATGTACCCCTAATCTGCTACCCCTAACATCGCCGACCCCTATGTTATATTTATTAACCCCTAATCTGCCCCCCACAACGTCGCCGACACCTACCTACACTTATTAACCCCTAATCTGCCGAGCGGACCTGAGCGCTACTATAATAAAGTTATTAACCCCTAATCCGCCTCACTAACCCTATCATAAATAGTATTAACCCCTAATCTGCCCTCCCTAACATCGCCGACACCTACCTTCAATTATTAACCCCTAATCTGCCGACCGGAGCTCACCGCTATTCTAATAAATGTATTAACCCCTAAAGCTAAGTCTAACCCTAACACTAACACCCCCCTAAGTTAAATATAATTTTTATCTAACGAAATAAATTAACTCTTATTAAATAAATAATTCCTATTTAAAGCTAAATACTTACCTGTAAAATAAATCCTAATATAGCTACAATATAATTTATAATTATATTATAGCTATTTTAGGATTAATATTTATTTTACAGGCAACTTTGTAATTATTTTAACCAGGTACAATAGCTATTAAATAGTTAAGAACTATTTAATAGTTACCTAGTTAAAATAATAACAAATTTACCTGTAAAATAAATCCTAACCTAAGATATAATTAAACCTAACACTACCCTATCAATAAAATAATTAAATAAACTACCTACAATTACCTACAATTAACCTAACACTACACTATCAATAAATTAATTAAACACAATTGCTACAAATAAATAAAATTAAATAAACTATCTAAAGTACAAAAAATAAAAAAGAACTAAGTTACAGAAAATAATAAAATATTTACAAACATAAGAAAAATATTACAACAATTTTAAACTAATTACACCTACTCTAAGCCCCCTAATAAAATAACAAAGCCCCCCAAAATAAAAAATTCCCTACCCTATTCTAAAATACAAATATTACAAGCTCTTTTACCTTACCAGCCCTGAACAGGGCCCTTTGCGGGGCATGCCCCAAGAATTTCAGCTCTTTTGCCTGTAAAAAAAAACATACAATACCCCCCCCCAACATTACAACCCACCACCCACATACCCCTAATCTAACCCAAACCCCCCTTAAATAAACCTAACACTACCCCCCTGATGATCTTCCTACCTTGTCTTCACCATGCCAGGTTCACCGATCCGTCCTGGCTCCAAGATCTTCATCCAACCCAAGCGGGGGCTAGACATCCACTGAAGAAGTCCAGAAGAGGGTCCAAAGTCTTCCTCCTATCCGGCAAGAAGAGGACATCCGGACCGGCAAACATCTTCTCCAAGCGGCATCTTCTATCTTCTTCCATCCGATGACGACCGGCTCCATCTTGAAGACCTCCAGCGCGGATCCATCCTCTTCTTCCGACGACTAGACGACGAATGACGGTTCCTTTAAGGGACGTCATCCAAGATGGCGTCCCTCGAATTCCGATTGGCTGATAGGATTCTATCAGCCAATCGGAATTAAGGTAGGAATTTTCTGATTGGCTGATGGAATCAGCCAATCAGAATATAGTTCAATCCGATTGGCTGATCCAATCAGCCAATCAGATTGAGCTCGCATTCTATTGGCTGTTCCGATCAGCCAATAGAATGCGAGCTCAATCTGATTGGCTGATTGGATCAGCCAATCGGATTGAACTTGATTCTGATTGGCTGATTCCATCAGCCAATCAGAAAATTCCTACCTTAATTCCGATTGGCTGATAGAATCCTATCAGCCAATCGGAATTCGAGGGACGCCATCTTGGATGACGTCCCTTAAAGGAACCGTCATTCGTCGTCTAGTCGTCGGAAGAAGAGGATGGATCCGCGCTGGAGGTCTTCAAGATGGAGCCGGTCGTCATCGGATGGAAGAAGATAGAAGATGCCGCTTGGAGAAGATGTTTGCCGGTCCGGATGTCCTCTTCTTGCCGGATAGGAGGAAGACTTTGGACCCTCTTCTGGACTTCTTCAGTGGATGTCTAGCCCCCGCTTGGGTTGGATGAAGATCTTGGAGCCAGGACGGATCGGTGAACCTGGCATGGTGAAGACAAGGTAGGAAGATCATCAGGGGGGTAGTGTTAGGTTTATTTAAGGGGGGTTTGGGTTAGATTAGGGGTATGTGGGTGGTGGGTTGTAATGTTGGGGGGGGGGGGTATTGTATGTTTTTTTTTTACAGGCAAAAGAGCTGAAATTCTTGGGGCATGCCCCGCAAAGGGCCCTGTTCAGGGCTGGTAAGGTAAAAGAGCTTGTAATATTTGTATTTTAGAATAGGGTAGTGAATTTTTTATTTTGGGGGGCTTTGTTATTTTATTAGGGGGCTTAGAGTAGGTGTAATTAGTTTAAAATTGTTGTAATATTTTTCTTATGTTTGTAAATATTTTATTATTTTCTGTAACTTAGTTCTTTTTTATTTTTTGTACTTTAGATAGTTTATTTAATTTTATTTATTTGTAGCAATTGTGTTTAATTAATTTATTGATAGTGTAGTGTTAGGTTAATTGTAGGTAATTGTAGGTAGTTTATTTAATTATTTTATTGATAGGGTAGTGTTAGGTTTAATTATATCTTAGGTTAGGATTTATTTTACAGGTAAATTTGTTATTATTTTAACTAGGTAACTATTAAATAGTTCTTAACTATTTAATAGCTATTGTACCTGGTTAAAATAATTACAAAGTTGCCTGTAAAATAAATATTAATCCTAAAATAGCTATAATATAATTATAATTTATATTGTAGCTATATTAGGATTTATTTTACAGGTAAGTATTTAGCTTTAAATAGGAATCATTTATTTAATAAGAGTTAATTTATTTCGTTAGATAAAAATTATATTTAACTTAGGGGGGTGTTAGTGTTAGGGTTAGACTTAGCTTTAGGGGTTAATACATTTATTAGAATAGCGGTGAGCTCCGGTCGGCAGATTAGGGGTTAATAATTGAAGGTAGGTGTCGGCGATGTTAGGGAGGGCAGATTAGGGGTTAATACTATTTATGATAGGGTTAGTGAGGCGGATTAGGGGTTAATAACTTTATTATAGTAGCGCTCAGGTCCGCTCGGCAGATTAGGGGTTAATAAGTGTAGGCAGGTGTCGGCGACGTTGTGGGGGGCAGATTAGGGGTTAATAAATATAACATAGGGGTCGGCGATGTTAGGGCAGCAGATTAGGGGTACATAGGGATAACGTAGGTGGCGGCGGTTTACGGAGCGGCAGATTAGGGGTTAAAAGTGTAATGCAGGGGTCAGCGATAGCGGGGGGCGGCAGATTAGGAGTTAATAAGTGTAAGGTTAGGGGTGTTTAGACTCGGGGTACATGTTAGGGTGTTAGGTGCAGACGTAGGAAGTGTTTCCCCATAGGAAACAATGGGGCTGCGTTAGGAGCTGAACGCTGCTTTTTTGCAGGTGTTAGGTTTTTTTTCAGCTCAAACAGCCCCATTGTTTCCTATGGGAGAATCGTGCACGAGCACGTTTTTGATGCCGGCCGCGTCCGTAAGCAACTCTGGTATCGAGAGTTGCATTTGCGGTAAAAATGCTCTACGCTCCTTTTTTGGAGCCTAACGCAGCATTTGTTTGAACTCTCGATACCAGAGTTAAATTTATGGTGCGGCCAGAAAAAAACCCGCGGAGCGTTAACAGCCCTTTTACCGCCGAACTCTAAATCTAGGCCTAAGAACTTTTAACATTCAACCATTGACATGCCAACTTGGTATTTATTTTAACTAGGTACAATAGCTATTAAATAGTTAATAACTATTTAATAGCTACCTAGTTAAAATAATTACCAATTTACCTGTAAAATAAATCCTAACCTAAGTTACAAATACACCTACACTATCAATAAATTAAATAAACTACAAATATCTCAACTAAAATACAATTAAATAAACTAAACTAAATTACAAAAAAAACAAAACACTAAATTACAAAAAATAGTAAAAAGATTACAAGATTTTTAAGCTAATTACACCTATTCTAAGCCCCCTAATAAAATAATAAAGCCCCCCAAAATAAAAAAAATTCCCTACCCTATTCTAAATTAAAAAAGTTCAAAGCTCTTTTACCTTACCAGCCCTTAAAAGGGCCTTTTGCGGGGCATGCCCCAAAGAAAACTGCTCTTTTGCCTGAAAAAACCCCACAATACCGCCCCCCAACATTACAACCCACCACCCACATACCCCTAATCTAACCCAAACCCCCCTTAAATAAACCTAAAACTACCCCCCTGAAGATCTCCCTACCTTGTCTTCACCCAACCGGGCCGAACTCCTCATCCGATCCGGGTGATGTCTTTATCCAAGCGGCAAAGAAGAAGTCTTCATCCCGGCGATGTCTTTATCCAAGCGTCAGCAAAGTCTTCTTCCATCCGGCAGCATCTTCCATCAAGCGGCATCTTCAATCTTCTTTCTTCGCTCCTCCGATGCGGAGCATCCATCCCGGCCGACGACTGAACGACAAATGAGGTACCTTTAAATGACGTCATCCAAGATGGCGTCCGTCGAATTCCGATTGGCTGATAGGATTCTATCAGCCAATCGGAATTAAGGTAGAAAAATCTGATTGGCTGATTGAATCAGCCAATCAGATTCAAGTTCAATTCGATTGGCTGAACCAATCAGCCAATCGGGTTGTAATGTTGGGGGGGGGGTGTTGTGTTCTTTTTTTTTACAGGCAAAAGAGCTGTTAACTTGGGGTAAATATACAGAGCTGGGTATTTTATAATTTAGAATAGGGTAGGGAATTTTTTTATTTTGGGGGGCTTTATTATTTTATTAGGGGGCTTAGAATAGGTGTAATTAGCTTAAAATTGCTGTAATCTTTTTTTTTTTTTGTAATTTAGTGGTTTTTTTTTGTAATTTAGTTTAGTTTATTTAATTGTATTTTTAGATAGATATTTGTAGTTTATTTAATTTATTGATAGTGTAGGTGTATTTGTAACTTAGGTTAGGATTTATTTTACAGGTAATTGGGTAATTATTTTAACTAGGTAGCTATTAAATAGTTAATAACTATTTAATAGCTCTTATACCTAGTTAAAATAATTAACAATTTACCTGTAAAATAAATATAAACCCTAACATAGCTACAATGTAATTATTAATTATATTGTAGCTATCTTAGGGTTTATTTTATAGGTAAGTATTTAGATTTAAATAGGAATATTTTAGTTTATAATATGAATTAGATTTATTTAATAAGAATTTAGTTAGGGGTGTTAGGGTTATATAGAGTTAATATAGTTAATATAAATACTATAGTAACTATATTAACTATATTAACCCTAATATAATTAGGGTTTATATAGTTAATATATATAATGTAATAACTATATTAACTATAATATACTTAGGGTTAATATAGATAATATAGCTGGCGGCGGGGTAGGTAGATTAAATTAGGGGTTAATAATTTTAATATAGATGGCGGCGGTGTAAGGGGCTTACATTAAGGGTTAATACTATTAATATAGGTGGCGGCGGTGTAGGGAGGGCAGGTTATAGGGCAAAAGAGCTGTTTACTTTGGGGCAAAGCCCCGCAAAAGGCCCTTTTAAGGGCTGGTAATAGAGCTTATTACTTTAGGGATATTAGATTAGGGGTCAATAATTTTTATATAGGTGGCAGCGGTGTAAGGGGTCAGATTAGGGGATAGATCAGGTAGATGGCGGCGGTGTAAGGGGTTCACATTAGGGGATAGATCAGGTAGATGGCGGTGGTGTAAGGGGTTCACATTAGGGGATAGATCAGGTAGATGGCGGCGGTTTTAGGGGTTCACATTAGGGGATAGATAAGGTCGATGGCGGCGGTGTAAGGGGTACACATTATGGGATAGATCAGGTAGATGGCGGCGGTGTAAGGGGTTCACATTAGGGGATAGATCAGGTAGATGGCGGCGGTTTTAGGGGTTCACATTAGGGGATAGATCAGTTAGATGGTGGCGGTTTTAGGGGCTCACAGTAGGGGGTTAGTTTATGTAGATGGCAGCGGGGTCCGGGAGCGGCGGTTTAGGGGTTAAATACTTTATTAGGGATTGCGTGGGGGATCGCTGTTGACAGGTAGATAGACATTGCGCATGCGTTAGGTGTTAGGTTTTATTTTGCAGGTAGTTTAGGTAGTTACGGGGCTCCAATAGTCAGCGTAAGGCTTCTTACGGCTGCTTTTTGTGGCGAGGTGAAAATGGAGTAAGATTTCTCCATTTTCGCCACGTAAGTCCTTACGCTGTATATTGGATACCAAACTGCGCTGGTTTGGTATACCTGTCTATCGCCAAAAAAACTACGACCGACGGCAGAAATATACGCGCAGATTTTGGCGTCGCCGGCTTTTGCGGGTGACAATTTATATCGGATCGAGTCCTAGGTTCTTTGCTGCTCCTGAGCTTACCTAGATACACTTTTCAGCAAAGGATAAGGAAGGAAGGAAGCATATTAAATAATAGAAGTAAATTGGAAAGTTGTTTAAAATTGTATTCTCTATCTGAATCGTGAATGTCTAATTATGACTTTACTGTCCTTTTTATGCTCTTTTGCCTTAAACAAACAAACAACAAAAAACCCTATTCTAAAAAAGAACAACCTTTCCTAAAACAAATTTCAATAAGAAAGGAATTTAGTAGGGCATTGTCCTAAAGTGATAAAAGGGACACTAAACCCAACATTTTTCTTTCATGACTCAGATAGAGCATACAATTTTAAACAACTTACTAATTTACTCCTATTATCAATTTTTTCTTTGTTCCCTTGGTATCTTTATTTGAAAAGTAGGAATGTAAGCTTAGCAGCTGGCCCATTTTTGGCTTAGCAGCAAGGTAGCGCATGGTAATTGGTGGCTAAATGTAGCCACCAATCAGCAAGCGCTAGCCGGGGTGCTGAACCAAAAATAGGCTGACTTCCAAGCTTAGATTCCTGCTTTTTCAAGAGAACGGAAAAAAATAGATAATATAGGAGTAAATTAGAAAGTTGCTTAAAATTGTATGCTCTATCTGAATCATGAAAGAAAAAAAATGTGGTTTTAGTTTCCCTTAAAGCTCTTTTGCCTTAAAAAAATAAATAATAAAAAACCCTATTTTAAAAAAAAAACCCTATCCTAACAAAATTGCCCTAAGAAGGAAAATTTAGTAGGGCATTGCCCTAAACTGATTAACTCCTTCACTACCGGGACTTTCAGAGACAAAATTGCCCAAAATACCAGTAACATTTTTAGCATTTTTGCTATCACTCAATTTAAACAGAAATATAGCTTTGTTTTTTTATTTACCTGTCAAAGCTATTTTTTTTTTAAGCAGACAGCTTGAGGTATTGATCTAGACCCATTTTGGTATTTTTCATGCCACCATTTCTCCGCCAAATGTGATCATATACATATATATTAAAAAAGGTAACTATCACAAACCCTATCCTAAAATAAATGCCCTAAGAATGGCATTTTGTAGGGCATTGCTCTAAAGTGATTAAGCTCTTTTGCGTTTAAAAAACAACAATAAAAAACCCTATTCTAAAATAAATCCTATCCTAATGAAGATGCCCTGAAAAGGGCATCAGTGATATAACTCTTTTGCTACCCTAAACTAAAGCCCCCCCCCAAAAGTTTCTACTCACCTAACTTGACTCCTCGTAAACAGCTCCAGCAGTGCACCTCTTCAATCACGGTGGCGCTCAGTGGGGCTTTCCTCTTCCATTTTCTTCCTCTTTCATCCAATACTTCTTTTCTCTTTATCTTCTTATCTTCTGTCAGACATCCTCTTCATGTGGTCACCGCCACACTCTGAAGCTTGAATGTAAGGTTCCCCCTTATATAAGGGTGCCCTTGCTGATTTTTTTAAATGAAATCAACCAATAGAAAAAGCTTTCATTCTATTGGTTGATTGGCGGTATAGGGGTTAAGTAGTGTAGGGATTATTGCAGTGGGGGGTTTATGGCGGTTTGGGCATTATTAGTGTAAGCTGCGTTACGTTAATTGTGCTGTGCAATATATTTAAAGGGGATCCTTTACTTTACATCCCCAATGTAGGTGTCGATGCTACTTGGAATATTTTGCCAGCATCACCACTTATTGCGATGTATAGTAAAAATCCTCTTGGCGATGCTGCCTTTAAACAGTAATGTCGTCACTTTTTAATATTTTGCCAGCTTTCTCAACATTGTGTCAGATTCCTTTGCAATATATTGCCACATCGCAGCACTTTCAATCTTCAGGTCCTGGGTGTGATATACTTTATTTTAACATATCATACATGTGTTTTGTTATACTTTTATCCTAGGCCTAAAACTTAAGTTCAGGTCTCCAGGCGAGCTCATGTGCAACACATAAGTCACCACTTGTAATATAAGTGATAATAGCACATGGTGTGTTATCCACTGAAAGTATAGGGCGCATTAAAAAAATGTCGGCCATGATAGCATTCTCTAGTAAAGCTATTTTACCATTGACTTGTAATACCAGATTGTGCTCAGGGCTTCAATATAGCACACTTTCTGCTGTAAACTAGGCCTGTATAAAAGAGGAGTTGCGCAAGACTGTTCAGCTCTGTTTCAACATTAGCATTTAATATTGTCTTTTGATTCTCCTCACAGGCGTATATGTTATTATTCTTTTCATATATCTTGTCTTGGATACACAATTTGGTAACACAAGTACAAATCCCCAAAATTCCAAAATCCAGAATTATTCTAAAATATAGACTTTTTCTTTAATTTATTAAAAATGACAATTTTTCCTGCCAATCTTCTCTGCCTATGTCTTTGGTTAGGTTTCTTTGTTTAGGTTTTTGTGTTCGCAAATGCTAGTCTTTATTTAACTACTACCTTTCTGAATACAGTATTGTCTTATCTTGCTGAGGGCCTTATGTATACAAAAGTATTAAAAATGATATAAAACTACTTTTAGGTTATATGTATAAGCTGTATTATAACAAATACCTATTCCCTAAATGACAAGATATTGTTGTCTACACTTGGTCCCATCCCCTCTCCAAGCTGTCCAATGTTGCATATGCAAGCATACAAAAAAATCTGAATTCCAAACTATTCAGAAATCCAAACCCTTTCTGGTCTCAAGCAGTTCCGATAAAAAGCGTTTTTTTAGGAATAGTTTTGCAAAACATCTGTATTTTATTTATATGTAATTGCTTTTACCCACCAGTAGTAGTCACTGTGTGTGAAATGAACTGAGATACCATTTCTTTGCTCAGACTCTCATTACTTCAGTAATTAATAATTAATTTTTAATCCTTTGAGTGCTAACGACAGCTCTGAGCCGTCGCAGAGTTTCCCACTCAACACATATAATATACATATATACACACATATAATATACATATATACACACATATAATATACATATATACACACATATAATATACATATATACACACATATAATATACATATATACACACATATAATATACATATATACACACATATAATATACATATATACACACATATAATATACATATATACACACATATAATATACATATATACACACATATAATATACATATATACACACATATAATATACATATATACACACATATAATATACATATATACACACATATAATATACATATACACACACATATAATATACATATACACACACATATAATATACACATATACACACATATAATATACACATATACACACATATAATATACATATGTTCACACATATAATTACATATGTTCACACATATAATTACATATATACACACATATAAATACATATATACACACATATAAATACATATATACACACATATAATATACATATATACACACATATAATATACATATATACACACATATAATATACATATATACACACATATAATATACATATATACACACATATAATATACATATATACACACATATAAATACATATATACACACATATAATATACATATATACACACATATAATATACATATATACACACATATAATATACATATATACACACATATAAATACATATGTTCACACATATAATATACATATATACACACATATAATATACATATATACACACATATAAATACATATATACACACATATAATATACATATATACACACATATAAATACATATATACACACATATAAATACAGATATACACACATATAAATACATATGTTCACACATATAATATACATATATACACAAACACATAATGTGTGTGTATATATATATGTATCTCTATGTTAAAGCCCCTTGTCTGCCTTTTTTCCCTCATATCTTTGAGCACCTTATAACTTTTTTGTGCAATTTTTTTTAAAATTATGTTTATTTGATAGTGTTATGAGTGTAACTGCTTTGTAATGTATTTTTGATGTGTTTTGTGGCATGGTTTTGTTTCAGGAAACAGTAAACCAGAGCACTGAGGACACAGTAATCATTCTAGTGTAAATCATGATTGCACTCACGTGTTTGCGTTTACTTTCAACTTGTAATACGAGCAGTAAAACTGATGCGCACAAACAGCCGCAATAAACCCCTTTTTGCTTGTGCGTAGCTGTTAACTCGTAATCTGGCCCTATATCGGCAAATAAATATTTAAAAATGTAATATTAATATTGATTATATATTAACCTTTTGAGTGCTAAGCACTTTCCCACCTGGGTGCTAAGCTGTTTTAAGGTTTTTTTTATTTTCGAAATATTTTTTTTTAAACCTTTTTTTTTTTTTCAAGATTCACAAGACTTTTGTAAAAGTTAGGCAATACCCTTTTGGAAAGGTTAGGCAATACCCTTTTGGAAAGGTTAGGCGATACCCTTTCCAACGGTGGGTTTGGGGGGTTTGTAGCTGCTTAGATGCCTGAGATACAGGCTTCTGAGCAGCATGCCCCCTTTTCCTATACTTAACATTGTCATTTTGTTAATAAAGTTGCGCAGGATTGGATTCCATTCAGGACCATCATTACCCTGCAGGTCCCCAGCTGTACTTCTGCTGCGTGTTTAAAGTGAAAGTCAATCCTAGCGTTTTATACTTCATGAATGAAAGTCCCCTTTATTTGTTTCAATGGTCAATCATAGCATTTCACAAATGCTAGGATTGACTTTCACTTTAACCCCATTGTAGGAGTTAAACACATAGTAGTGGAGAGTTGCTAGTCTTAAAATTACACACTCTAACAAATAAGAGCATGTAATTTGTTTTACTATACTGGTCCTTTAACTCTAACTATGACTCATCCGAATTCCCCAGTGCAAATATCAATAACTGCACTGCCCTGATTTCCCTAATGTCAATCCTGGCTGCAACCTCAACCCCATAGTAATTCTAATGAGACCCCTGATTTCCCACTTACAGTTGCCAACCCTCCCTTATATTGCCAAAATGGAGAGAAATCTCTTAAAGTGTGCCCACAGGCCAAAATATTTAAATGAGCTGACTCTATAGTCATTTACTGGCTTTTCATGCTGGTTATTTAATATGCGCCTGTAAACGCACATTAAATTAGCACTCCACTTGCAATCTAACCCTTAATGGTTGTACTATCCAGCAGATTTTACTGGACACCCGGCTAAAATGTAAGCCAATATTAAGCTAAAATTAGCTAATATTAAATGTGTTAAAGGTTTTTAACACAATTTATCACTAAGTCAATTTATGTCAAATTATACAATTAATTTGTGCTTTGGAAAGCTATTACACTGCCTCCACCCGGCCATTTCATCATGCCACCCGACTACGTCATAATGTCACCTGGTTGACCACATATTCTATGGAGAATACTGGTAGTTATTCAAGCCAGCTAATCAGATTAGTAGAATGAAATCTGACAAGCAGAGCAAATTTGAAAAAAGGATCTGTTGTGGTATTTTACATCTTCTCACCATTTACTTTGCAATTCATCCAAAATCATACAAACTAAGGACACAGGGCCAACCTGTTTTCCTAAACAAGAAATCACAATTATTTTTAAAAGGTCATTGCATACAAAAAAATCTAATTAAATAGCAGCAATTACACATGTTCTAATTATTTTTTAATCATTAATGATAATAACATTTTAGGTTAAAATGGTAAATTGCAAGTAATGCATATCTATCATACTCCATTGGTGTAAATGGGCAGACCTCAAAAAGTCTGAGAAAGAGAAATCCAATTAAAAAAATTATACATTTTGAAATATTTTCTACAGTACTTGATAGCACAAATAAATAGTATGAATGCAATTCCCTAAGCCTATAACACAACAGGATTGTTATCTTTTGTACACTGCATAGTATGTGATGGCCCCTGTGAGCTCAATTTATCAATCCATAGCAGACAGAGGCGTTCATATTCGCCACTGTCTATTCGGCTTCTCCTCTGGCGGGCAGCAATCTGCTGCCTGCATTTAACATTGCTCCATTGCACTTGCGTTCAACCCCGACCCCTGCCCGCGCACAGCCAATCACGTGCGGGCAGGAGCTGTCAATCTCTCCGGTTGGAAGAAACCGAGGGGATTGAAAGAGGTGTAGAACAGAGCTGGGAAGCAGCGGTCTGATTATCGTTGCTTGATAAATGAGGAGAAAAGGGCTTGATAAATCTAGCCCTATATAATATAATGGTATTGTGCTATTTGTTGTCATTTCAGCAGCTATATAATGCTCAGCATTCATCTTAGTTTTGTGAAAGTCACCAATAGATAGCCTTTGATTAGCAGAACACTTTGTTATGGTTATGTTCCCTTATGAATTACATAATACAAACCTGCCATTTATGATTTCAATTCACACAGTCACTGTATAATTAATGAAATAGGAGGCGCACTTTAATTACAATTATAATCTATAACTGCCAGTTGCTCAGTCTATATTTATTCCTTGATTTGCCAATTGTCTTTTTAGAAACAGGTGTCACTTTAAGGGGCATTATTTGAATGATGTATTCAGAGCAAAGGTTAGCTAGAGAATAATGTGTACATGTAGTTTTAAAACATTATATTAGTTGTTTAAATAATGAAAAAAATAAGGGTAAATTTAACGTTCATAAAGCAGTGGGCGCCGCCATATTGTATCTTAGGTTACCTTTTCTGCTGAGGCCAATTAGGAATGGTTATAGAAAGCTGTGCAACCAATGATTGTGTGGAATATAGCTGTGTCTGCACTTCCATTTTTAATATGAATTGTAAAGCCCTCAATATTAAGAATTAAATTACAGGAAAGGAGAATAAAATAAACAATGAAAGTATATTGCAAGGTTGTTTTACTAAATGTAATTAAACAATTTATAATAATATCTTGAGATGTTTGATGTCCTTTTAAAGACGTTATGCTGGTTCAGGTCAGAATTTCATAATCTGGTTAAAATTCAAATGGATTGGACTCTAACTTGTTAGTTAAATTCTTACCTTTACATAGCTGATCCTTATTTATTAAAGGAGACTCTGAATCACAGTGACTAATACTCACTGCACACTGACTGCATGCTGCATACTCTCTGCCGCCGCATACTGTAAGTAGTATACTACTCTGTCTTCAGAGATCTTGAACTCTGCATTTAGCGCAGGAACTCAGGGACTCTTCCTTTGAAAGAGTTGGCTAGCTTCCTGTGCTAGGGCATATTTGGGGATGCAAGGGTCCCTTTTTGTTGTAAATAATTTTTATTATTTTCAAAACATCATGAAAACAGAAAAAGCATTACCAGGAGTTGTTACATTTGTTTGTCATGTACATCAATATTAATACAGTGATAAAATCATATTGCTTTGAAATTTGTGATCACAATCGTATAAGTACAACCTGGCATAACACTTATGGAAAAAGGATGAAAAGGAAAGTAATGTGATAGGGGTAGCGGGAAAAAATAGGTGGGTTGGGGGAAGGAAATGGGGGTAGCAACCAGTATTTTGAGACTCCATGGGTGTTAGCTTTTGGAAGTTATTCTTTCCCCTATTTATACTGTTATATCATATTTCGTTTACTCGAACTAGGTCAGTAGAAGATCCTGTTAGATCTAACCTTCTTTCCACAACACAAGCACATTAAGAAAGTAATCTGTCTTTTTGTGGTAGCAATGGTACATGTCTTCTAGTGACAGGGTATAGTCTACTTCTATAAGCCACTGGCCAAGGGTGGGTGTTTGAGACTTTTTCCAGAAATGGGGGATTAGTCTCTTTGCACCGTTGAGTAGAATTTGTAGTAGGGTTAAACGGTATTTACATTTAATATGTGGCAAGATGTTGAAGAGAACTATCTGTGGGTTTAAAGATAATTGCAAGTTTAATTTCTGGTTAATCACCTGTTGTACCTGATCCCAAAACTGTCTCAATCTGGGACAGAACCACCAAATATGTGATGGGGTGGCTCGTTCGCCACAAGCTCTCCAACAGCTAGAGGAAGCTGCGGTATAGATCCGATATAGGCGAGAAGGTGTCAGGTACCATCTCGACAGTATCCTTATAGTTGGTTTCAATTATGGCTGAGCAAGGGTCCCTTTTATAGCTCAGATGACTGTAAAAGGCACCAAGTATATATTTGCCTGCTATTTATATGGCAATCTCCTGCTATATAAAGGGGCATAAGACCACTCACTAAAATGCACATTACCTAGACACACACCCTAAAATGCACAATACATACACACACATCCTGCTCACTAACAAACGCACACTACATACACTCCCACCCTGCACACTACATACACACCCTGCTCACTAAAATGCACACTACCTAGACACACACCCTACTCACTAAAATGCACAATACATGCACACACATCCTGCTCACTAACAAACGCACACTACATACACTCACACCCTGCACACTACATACACCCTGCACACTACCTAGACACACACCCTACTCACTAAAATGCACAATACATATACAGACACCCTGCTCATTAACAGAAGCACACTACATACACTCACACCCTGCACACTACATACACCCTGCACACTACCTAGACACACACCCTACTCACTAAAATGCACAATACATATACACACACCCTGCTCATTAACAGAAGCACACTACATACACACACCCTGCTCACTAAAATGCACACTACATACACACACACACACCCTGTTCACTAACAAACGCACACTATATACACACACACCCTGCTCACTAAAAAGCACACTACATACACACACCCTGCTTCCTAAAATGCACACTACATACACACACATCCTGTTCACTAACAAATCCACACTGCATACACACACACCCTGCACACTAAAATGCACAATACATACACACACACACCGTGCTCACCAAAATGCAGGCTATATACACTCACACCCTGCACACTAAAACGCACACTACATACACACCCCCTGCTTACTAAAACCCACACTACATATGCACACACCCTGCTCACTAATAAACGCACACTACATATGCTCACTAAAATGCACGCTATATACACACACACACCCTGCTCGCTAAAATGCACACTATACCCTACACACTATAATGCACACTACACACACCCTGCTCACTAACAAATGCACATTACATACGTGCACACCCTGCTCACTAAAACGCACACTACATACATAAACACCCTGCTCACTTAAATGCACACAAACACACACCCTGCTCACTAACACATTATTAGGGGTTAAACAAATTTATATGGATTTGTACACTACAAACACACACACCCCGCACACTAAAATACACAATACATACACACACATCCTGCTCACTAACAAACACACACTGCATACACTCACACCCTGCACACTAAAATCCACACTACATTCACACACACCCTGCTCACTAACAAAAAACACACTACATACACTCACACCTTGCACACTAAAACACACACTACATACACACAACACACCCTGCTCACTAAAATGCACACTACATACACACACACCCTGCTCACTAAAATGCATACTGCATACACTCATACCCTGCACACTAAAATACACACTACATATACACACCCTGCTCACTAAAATGCACACTACATATGCACACACCCTGCTCACTAAAATGCACACTACATACACACACCCTGTTCACTAAAACACACACTACATATGCACACACCCTGCTCACTAACAAATGCACACTACATATGCTCACTAAAATGCAAACTATACACATACACCCTGCTCACTAAAATGCACACTACACACACCCTGCTCACTAAAACACACACTACATATGCACACACCTTGCTCACTAAAACACACACTACATATGTACACACCCTGCTCACTAATAAACGCACACTACATATGCTCACTAAAATGCACACTATATGCACACACCCCCTGCTCACTAAAATGCACACTACATCCTACACACTATAATGCACACTACACACACCCTGCTCACTAAAACACACACTACGGGCGCGATCAAATATACGGCGCAGGTTTTGGGGCAAGCGTGGTAACCTGCGCCGCCCGTAATTTAACCTTGCACATCGGGCTATTACATATATGGCGCCGGCAGTTCATAAAGTGCCGTAAGTCGGATAAACTAGCAATGTCCAGAAATGAGCGTAAATACAAATTTCTGGAGTCGCCAGTGACTTACGGCACTTTAGAAACTGCCGGCGCCTAAGAAAAGTAAAGAAAATAAAAAATCTCCCGTAAAAGTCTAACACGCCTCCCAAAAATAAGCCCGACACGTAAAATCCCTATATCCGCAATCCCCCCTCTCATTACTAATATTAAATGTATTAACCCCTAGACCGACAACCCCCCACAATGCAATATGCCTATTTAAACTGTTAACCCCTATATCCGCCATCAAACCCACACCGCAAGTAATAACTAAATTATTAACCCCTAAACCGCCATAGCCCACAACGCAATAAACATATTCAAGTATTAACCCCTAAACCGCCATAGCCCACATAGCCTATTAAATGTATTAACCCCTAATCTGCCGCCGCCAAAGTCGCCACCACTATAATAAAGTTATTAACCCCTAAACCCCCTAACTAAAATATTATTTAAATAAATCTAAATAAATTTACTATTATTAATTAAATTATTCCTATTTAAAACTAAATACTTACCTATAAAATAAACCCTAAGATAGCTACAATATAATTAATAATTACATTGTAGCTATTTTAGGATTTATTTTTATTTTACAGGCAACTTTGTATTTATTTTAACTAGGTACAATAGTTATTAAATAGTTATTAACTATTTAATAGCTACCTAGTTAAAATAAATACAAATTTACCTGTAAAATAAATCCTAACCTAAGTTACAATTACACCTAACACTACACTATCATTAAATAAATTAAATTAATTAACTACAATTGCCTAAAATTAAATAAAATAAAATAAAATAAACTAAAGTACAAAAAAAACAAACACTAAATTACAGAAAATAATTTTTTTTACAAGAAGTTTAAACTAATTACACCTAATCTAAGCCCCCTAATAAAATAAAAAAGCCCGCCAAAATAATAAAATTCCCTACCCTATACTAAATTACAAATAGCCCTTAAAAGGGCTTTTTGCGTGGCATTGCCCCAAAGTAATCAGCTCTTTTACCTGTAAAAAAAGAAATACAACCCCCCCAACATTAAAACCCACCACTCACACACCCAACCTTACTCTAAAACCCACCCAATCCCCCCTTAAAAAAAACCCTAACACTAACCCCTTGAAGATCACCCTACCTTGAGCCGTCTTCACCCAGCCGGGCAGAAGTCTTCATCCGATCCGGGCAGAAGTCTTAATCGAATCCGGGCCGAAGAGGTCCTCCAGCCGGGCAGAAGTCTTCATCCAAGCGGCATCTTCTATCTTCTTCCATCCGACGAGGAGCGGCTCCATCTTGAAGACATCCGACGCGTAGCATCCTCTTCGTTCG
>NC_069504.1:1029273744-1029318744 GCF_027579735.1 Bombina bombina | reverse complement strand
TGCCACAGCTTTCTCCTCAAATGTCCCAAGCCTCTATGGCGTCACATACAGTGCCCTGCAGTTCCTCTCAGCCTCCTGGAGGAGTTTATTTGCCTGCAGATTTTGCTGCACAGGTATCTTCTGCTGTATCTGCGGCATTATCTGCTTTTCCTATGCTGGGAAAACGCAAGAGGAAAATTAGACATTCAGATAGTAAGGTTTCTGTTCCACCTACTTCTATGCAGGTTGCCCTCCCTCATAAGTCTGATGAGGAGGATACGCCGGTAGCCTCTGAGGGTGAAATCTCAGATTCAGACAGTATTATTCCTTCATCTGATACTGAAGAAGTAAACTTTAGATTTATGCTTGAACACCTTTGTGTACTGTTAAAGAAGATATTGGCTACTTTGGGCGACTCCGATACGTATGTCATTGTCAACCCTAAGAAGTCTAGTAAACTTAATAAATATTATGATGTTCCTTCCTCTGTGGAAGTTTTTCCTGTCCCAGACCTTGTGATGGAGATTATTTCACAGGAATGGGAGAAGCCAGGGATTCCTTTCTCCCCATCTCCCGTATTTAAAAAGATGTTTCCTGTTGCTGACTCCATTAAAGATTCTTGGCGCACGGTGCCTAAAGTAGAAGGGGCTATTTCTACTCTGGCTAAGAGAACTATGATCCCTATAGAGAATAGCTGCTCCTTTAAGGATCCCATGGACTAAAAGCTGGAAGCTTATTTGAAGAAGATGTCTGTTCATCAAGGTCTTCAATGGCAACCTGCAGTTTGTATTGCCACAATAGCAAATGCGGAATCTTATTGGTGCGACGCCTTGTCTGAATCAATTTTAGTAGAGACTCCATTGGAGGAGATACAAGATAGGATTAAGGCTCTAAAACTAGCCAATTCCTTTATTTGTGATGCTAACATTCAAGTTATTAGACTGGGAGCCAAGATGTCTGGCTTCACTTCATCCTAGCACGCAGGGCATTGTGGCTAAAATCTTGGTCAGCTGATGTTACTTCTAAGTCCAAGCTTCTGGCACTTCCTTACAAGGGGAAGACCTTGTTCGGACCTGGTCTGGCAGAAATAATTTCTGATATTACAGGTGGAAAAGGGTCTTTTATACCGCAAGACAAGAAGAACAGACTCAAAGGACATCAAAGTAATTTTCATTCCTTTCTTATCTTCAAAGGTCATAGTCTTCCTCTCCCTCTCCCAAGCAGGAGCAGTCCAAGTCTTCTTGAAAGCCCAATCAGTCTTGGAATAAGGGGAAGCAATCAAAGAAACCCTCAGCTGAGTCTGTCAGCATGAAAGGTCGGCCCCCGGTCCGGGTTCGGTTCAAGTGGGGGGCAGACTTTCCCTGTTTTGTCAAGCGTGGAGACAAGATGTCCCAGATCCTTGGGCTGTGGACATAGTATCTCAGGGTTTCAAAATAGAATTTAAAACTTTTCCTCCCAGGGGCAGATTCCACCTCTCAAGATTATCTGCAGACCAGGTAAAAAGAGAGGCATTCTTGAACTGCGTTCAGGACCTTTCCTCCCTGGGAATGATTGTTCCAGTTCCAGTAAGGGTACAGGGTCTAGGATTCTATTCAAATATGTTTGTGGTTCCCAAAAAAGAGGGAGCTTTTCAACCCATTTTAGACCTAAAGTGCCTAAACAAAGTGAAAACCATTTGTTTCTTTCTTCCTTTGGTCCAAGAGGGTCAGTTCATGATGACCATAGACTTGAAAGACGCGTATCTTCCTGTTCCCATCCACAGGGATCATCACAAATTCCTGAGATTCGCCTTTCTAGAAAAACACTTTCAGTTTGTTGCTCTTCCGTTTGGCCTTGCTACAGCTCCCAGAATTTTCTCAAAGGTTCTGGGGGCTCTCTTGGCAGTGATCAGGTCTCGGGGAATTGCAGTGGCACCATACCTGGATGACATATTGGTATTTTCAACAAGCAAACTCTCATACAGAGATCTTGTGGTCTTTTCTATGTTCCCACGGTTGGAAAGTGAATCTGTAAAAGAGTTCCCTTGTTCCAGCTACAAAGGTGGCTTTCTTATGGGCCATAATAGATTCCCTATCTATGAACATTTTTCTGACGGAAGTCAGAAAATCCAAAATTCTCTCCTCTTGCCTCTACTGTTCAGCCATCAGTGGCTCAATGTATGGAGGTAATTGGTCTGATGGTCGCTTCCATGTACATCATTCCTTTTGCTTGATTCCATTTGAGAGCTCTGCAATTATGCATGCTCAGACAATGGAACGGAGACCATTCGGATCTGTCTCAGTGGATAGATCTGGACCAGTCCACAAGAGACTCTCTCCTGTGGTGGCTTTTTCAGGACTATCTGTCTCAGGGCACATGCTTCCGGAAACCTTCCTGGGTGATTGTGATCACGGACGCCAGCTTGCTAGGCTGGAGAGCAGTCTGGAACTCGTTAAAGGTGCAGGGACTATGGACTCGGGAGGAGTCTGCCCTCCCCATAAACATCTTGGAGTTGAGAGCGATTTACAATGCTCTGATGGCTTGGCCTCAATTGTCCTTAGCCTGGTTTATAAGGTTTCAGTTGGACAACATCATCTCAGTGGCTTACATCAACCACCAGGGAGGAACTCGGAGTTCCTTAGCCATGAAGGAGGTGGCATGGATTATATAGTGGGCGGAAGCTCACAATTGTTGTCTATCTGCCATCCACATTCCTGTAGTGGACAACTGGGAAGCAGACAGACATTTCATCCCGGAGAGTGGGCTCTCCATCCGGAGGTGTTCTCCAGGTTAACCCTCAAATGGGGGGTGCCGGAGTTGGATCTGATGGCGTCTCTGCAGAACGTCAAGCTTCCAAGGTACAGTTCAAGGTCAAGAGATCCTCAGGCTGCTCTGATAGATGCTCTGGCAGTTCATTTGGATTTCGGTCTAGCATACCTGTTTCCTCCGTTTGCGACCTTGAAAGTTTCCTCTGAGGAAGGACCTTCTAACTCAGGGTCCATTCCTCCATCCAAATCTCGTTTCTCTGAAGTTGACTGCTTTGAGATTGAATGTTTAGTTCTTTCTAAGCGTGGATTTTCTGAGCTGGTCATTGAGACCATGATCCAGGCTCGCAAGCCTGTTACTCAAAAAATTTACCATAAGGTATGGCGTAAATATTTTTATTGGTGTGAATCTATGGGTTACTCTTGGAGTAGGGTCAGGATTCCTAGAATCTTGTCTTTTTTCCAGGAAGGTCTGGAGAAAGGGTTGTCAGTCAGTTTTCTGAAAGATCAGATTTCTGCATTATCTATTTTGTTACACAAGCGTCTGGCGGATGTGCCAGATTTTCAAACTTTTTGTCAGGCCCTGGTCAGAATCAGGCCTGTGTTTAAACCTGTGTCTCTGCCTTGGAGCCTTAATCGTTTTCTTAAAGTTTTGCAGCAGGCTCCACTTGAGCCAATGAATTCCATAGATATTAAGTTGCTATCTTGGAAGGTTTTGTTTCTTATTGATATCTCTTCTGCTCTGAGAGTTTTGCCTTACCTTATCTTTCATGCGTATAAGGTGGTTCTTCGTACTAAATTGGGGTTTCTTCCTAAAGTGGTTTCGGATAGAAATATTAATCAGGAAATTGTTGTTCCTTCTCTCTGTCCCAATCCTTCTTCTCATAAAGAACGTCTGTTGCACAACTTGGATGTTGTGCATGCTCTAAAATTCTACCTACAGGTGACTAGGGATCGCCAGTCTTCTGATCTGTTTGTTTGTTTCTCAGGAAAGCGTAAGGGTCAGAAGGCTACTTCTACTTCTCTTTTGCTTATGAGACTGCTAGACAGCAGCCTCCTGAGAGAATTATAGCTCATTCCACTAGGGCTGTCTCTTCTTCTTGGGCTTTCAAAGATGAAGATTATGTGGAACAGCTCTGCAAGGCTGCAAATTGGTCCTCTCTGCATACTTTTTCAAAATTTTCCAAATGTGATACTTTTGCCTTGGCTGAGGCCTCTTTTGGGAGAAAGGTTCTTCAAGCGGTGGTGCCTTCTGTTTAGGTTTGCCTGTCTTGTTCTCCCTCCCTGATCATTCTGTGTCCTCTAGCTTGGGTATTGGTTCCCACTAGTAATTGAATGACATTGTGGACTCTCCATATCTTAGGAAAGAAAACAAAATTATTTGCTTACCTGATAAATTTCTTTCTTTCCGGATATGGACAGTCCACGACCCCACCCTTTATTAAGACAGTTATTTTTTACTAAACCTCAGGCACCTCTACACCTTTGTGTTATTCTTTTTTCATTTCCCTTTGGTCGAATGACTGGGGATATGGGTAGGGAAGTGACACTTAACAGCTTTGCTGTGGTGCTCTTTGCCTCCTCCTGCTGGCCAGGAGTGATATTCCCACTATTAATTGAATGAAATCGTGGACACTCCATATCCGGAAATAAATAAATTTATCAGGTAAGTATAAATTTTGTTTTCCGGATATGGAGAGTCCACAACCCCACCCTTTATTAAAGGGATACTGAATCCACATTTTTTCTTTCGTGATTCAGATAGAGCACGCAATTTTAATCAACTTTCTAATTTACTCCTAATATCAAATTTTCTTCATTCTATTGCTATCTTTATTTGAAAAGCAAGAATGTAAGTTTAGATGCTGGCCCATTTTTGGTGAACAACCTGGGTTGTTCTTGCTGATTGGTGGATAAATTCACCAACCAATAAACAAGTACTGTCCAGTGTACTGAACCAAAAAGTGGATGGCTCCTTAGCTTAGATGCCTTCTTTTCCAAATAAAAAAGTCTGCACCTACCCAGACTAAGCAAATAAAGATAGCAAGAGAATGAAGAAAAATTGGTAATAGGAGTAAATTAGAAAGTTTCTTAAAATTGCATGCTCTATCTGAATCACGAAAGTAAAAATTTGGGTACAGTGTCCCTTTAAGACAGTTATTTTTGACTAAACCTCAGGCACCTCTACACCTTTGTGTTATTCCTTTTCCATTTCCCTTCAGTCGAATGACTGGGGATTATGGGTAGGGGAGTGACACTTAACAGCTTTGCTGCGGTGCTCTTTGCCTCCTCCTGCTGGCCAGGAGTGATATTCCCACTAGTAATTGAATGATGTCGTGGACTCTCCATATTCAGAAATAAAGAAATTTATCAGGTAAGCATAAATTTTGTTATATATAAACACACATACACTTTGTAGCCCTTTCCACTCAAATACCTTATGTATAAATGTAAGCCTGTGTTTTTCTCTCTGTATGTATATATATATATAGTACATAAAAAATAATCTTATATTTATATAAATACACATTTAAAAATAAAAAGAACAATTTCTTATAAGTGAAGAACATTGGAATGTAAAATATTGTCTTATGCAGTGTCGGGTTTTCGCGCAAGCTATAAGTGTTAGTTTTTTTCTCCTATGACTAAGGGCCAAGTGTAGGCACGAAACACGTAAGGACTGCTGTTTCTGTGGCTTCTATGTACCTTGTTTTTATCTGTTTATGGAAAGGTAGGAAGAGCTAGCGCTAAAGACTCCCCTATAGCCAAATACAAAGGAACTTCCTCAATTAAGTTCCAAATTAGACTGGTCTAATGTATATAGAGGGAATATTGAGTATTGGCGCTCTGGGCTAGGGGTCAATGAATTATTAGAAACCACTCTATGGGGATAGTAACAGCAACAGTGTGGGAGCGCTCAGACGTCCGCTCTGTGTGTGGCCTCGGCTCGCGTTTCACGTAAGGTGCCGCCCCTCTTGAATAAGTCCTGACGTCCCGATGACGACTCCTGGGTTATTCAGTCAATCCGGTGCAATTGGTTAAAACGATCCACCACCGCTTGCGCTAAATATGATAGCAACATCCACTGCACACGGTATCTGACATTTCCAAACCATGTAACGGAAATAAGAAACAAAGGCTCAAAAAGGTGAAATAAAAAGTCTGTATTCAGTAACTCTGTTAGGCAAAAGCGGTTACAACAGGCAATTCAGCAGGTCAAACGCGTTTCAAATGTTTATATATTAAACTTCCTCAGTGACCATCATGCACTAAGGATCGCCAGTCTTCTGATCTGTTTGTTTGTTTCTCAGGAAAGCGTAAGGGTCAGAAGGCTACTTCTACTTCTCTTTTGCTTATGAGACTGCTAGACAGCAGCCTCCTGAGAGAATTATAGCTCATTCCACTAGGGCTGTCTCTTCTTCTTGGGCTTTCAAAGATGAAGATTATGTGGAACAGCTCTGCAAGGCTGCAAATTGGTCCTCTCTGCATACTTTTTCAAAATTTTCCAAATGTGATACTTTTGCCTTGGCTGAGGCCTCTTTTGGGAGAAAGGTTCTTCAAGCGGTGGTGCCTTCTGTTTAGGTTTGCCTGTCTTGTTCTCCCTCCCTGATCATTCTGTGTCCTCTAGCTTGGGTATTGGTTCCCACTAGTAATTGAATGACATTGTGGACTCTCCATATCTTAGGAAAGAAAACAAAATTATTTGCTTACCTGATAAATTTCTTTCTTTCCGGATATGGACAGTCCACGACCCCACCCTTTATTAAGACAGTTATTTTTTACTAAACCTCAGGCACCTCTACACCTTTGTGTTATTCTTTTTTCATTTCCCTTTGGTCGAATGACTGGGGATATGGGTAGGGAAGTGACACTTAACAGCTTTGCTGTGGTGCTCTTTGCCTCCTCCTGCTGGCCAGGAGTGATATTCCCACTATTAATTGAATGAAATCGTGGACACTCCATATCCGGAAATAAATAAATTTATCAGGTAAGTATAAATTTTGTTTTCCGGATATGGAGAGTCCACAACCCCACCCTTTATTAAAGGGATACTGAATCCACATTTTTTCTTTCGTGATTCAGATAGAGCACGCAATTTTAATCAACTTTCTAATTTACTCATAATATCAAATTTTCTTCATTCTATTGCTATCTTTATTTGAAAAGCAAGAATGTAAGTTTAGATGCTGGCCCATTTTTGGTGAACAACCTGGGTTGTTCTTGCTGATTGGTGGATAAATTCACCAACCAATAAACAAGTACTGTCCAGTGTACTGAACCAAAAAGTGGATGGCTCCTTAGCTTAGATGCCTTCTTTTCCAAATAAAAAAGTCTGTACCTACCCAGACTAAGCAAATAAAGATAGCAAGAGAATGAAGAAAAATTGATAATAGGAGTAAATTAGAAAGTTTCTTAAAATTGCATGCTCTATCTGAATCACGAAAGTAAAAATTTGGGTACAGTGTCCCTTTAAGACAGTTATTTTTGACTAAACCTCAGGCACCTCTACACCTTTGTGTTATTCCTTTTCCATTTCCCTTCAGTCGAATGACTGGGGATTATGGGTAGGGGAGTGACACTTAACAGCTTTGCTGCGGTGCTCTTTGCCTCCTCCTGCTGGCCAGGAGTGATATTCCCACTAGTAATTGAATGATGTCGTGGACTCTCCATATTCAGAAATAAAGAAATTTATCAGGTAAGCATAAATTTTGTTATATATAAACACACATACACTTTGTAGCCCTTTCCACTCAAATACCTTATGTATAAATGTAAGCCTGTGTTTTTCTCTCTGTATGTATATATATATATATATATATATATAGTACATAAAAAATAATCTTATATTTATATAAATACACATTTAAAAATAAAAAGAACAATTTCTTATAAGTGAAGAACATTGGAATGTAAAATATTGTCTTATGCAGTGTCGGGTTTTCGCGCAAGCTATAAGTGTTAGTTTTTTTTCTCCTATGACTAAGGGCCAAGTGTAGGCACGAAACACGTAAGGACTGCTGTTTCTGTGGCTTCTATGTACCTTGTTTTTATCTGTTTATGGAAAGGTAGGAAGAGCTAGCGCTAAAGACTCCCCTATAGCCAAATACAAAGGAACTTCCTCAATTAAGTTCCAAATTAGACTGGTCTAATGTATATAGAGGGAATATTGAGTATTGGCGCTCTGGGCTAGGGGTCAATGAATTATTAGAAACCACTCTATGGGGATAGTAACAGCAACAGTGTGGGAGCGCTCAGACGTCCGCTCTGTGTGTGGCCTCGGCTCGCGCTTCACGTAAGGTGCCGCCCCTCTTGAATAAGTCCTGACGTCCCGATGACGACTCCTGGGTTATTCAGTCAATCCGGTGCAATTGGTTAAAACGATCCACCACCGCTTGCGCTAAATATGATAGCAACATCCACTGCACACGGTAACTGACATTTCCAAACCATGTAACGGAAATAAGAAACAAAGGCTCAAAAAGGTGAAATAAAAAGTCTGTATTCAGTAACTCTGTTAGGCAAAAGCGGTTACAACAGGCAATTCAGCAGGTCAAACGCGTTTCAAATGTTTATATATTAAACTTCCTCAGTGACCATCATGCACTATTGCCCATAATGCAGCTCTATTTAAAGGGCAAGAAAACACACTCCCTCTTTAATTAAACCAATCAAATTACAAAAAAGTGCTGCATTATGTCAACTACGAATACTGTGTTAAGTGACAGCAAAATACATTTCTTTATTTAGATAGACTGAAAACATTATGCTACACATAATAATATAATTTTTGACTCACATATTAACTATCAGAAAAGGAATTTAGTTTGACTCAACATAAAAAAATAAAAATATAAAAAACTTTACTTAACTAATTAGGTATCCACAAATAGTTTTACATCCCATTCAGAATTTAACCCTATTGGCATTCTGGTATCCAGCTGAAAGATCCAGTATTACATCTATTTCCTCCTCTTGGATGTCTGGCAATCAGCTGGATACCCTGAAATGTCAGCAGGGAACTGTCAGAGTCGTGTTCTTTTCTGAAATGTAGGGAGACTGGTGTAGTGGACTCAGGATCTTCTATGGAACGCAAGTGTTCCAAAAAACGATCTTTTAAAACCCGTGTCGTCTGACCGACATACTGCCTATAGCACCCCCTACCGGTCAGAAGGTATATAACATAGCAAGAATTGCATGTTATATGTTCCTGTATCTTAAATTGTTTTTCATTTTCAGTAGACACAAAATTCTGACCAAAGGTAGCATAAGTGCAAGATTTACACCTCCTACTACCACATTTGAAAAAACCTGGTTTAATAGACAACCAATTCTGGCTAGAAATTTTTGGCAACATAGAGGGAGACAAAATCCCTCTTAATGTTTTTGCTTTACGTGACACAAATAATACTCCATCCTTAACTATGTCACATAATTTGTCATCTGTCTCTAGGATAGGCAATGCTTTACGAATAATGCCACAAATTTGGGCATATTCTTCACTGTACGTAGTGATAAACTTGGGCTGGCGAAATCTCTTATCTCCTTCCACTCTCTTTTTCTCAAGTAAAGTAGACCTATCCATATCATCAACTTCCTTTTTAATAGACTCAATTGTCTCTCTACAATACCCTCTGTGTATAAGTCTATTTGTCAATCCTTCAGAGTGTAACTGATTACTCTGTTCATTCGTGAAATTGCGTTTGATCCTGATATATTGGCTTTTTGGGATAGAACGGATTGTATGTTTTGGATGACAAGACTGTGCATTTAGGATAGTATTCCCTGCAATCTCTTTGTGAAATAATTCAACATCTACTGATTCATTTGCTATATTAGACACCAGTCTAATATCCAAAAATGGCATGGAGTTTTTGTTAAATTCTAATGTAAATTTTAAATTCATCAAATTATTCTGTAGATATTCTGTAAATTGTTCAATCAAATGTACTGGTCCCCTCCAGACTATCAAAATATCGTCGATAGGGGACACCCGGGCGGCGGCCATCTTGCAGGTCGCACTGAGCTTCAGCTCCTCAAGCTTCCTCCATTGATCTCCAATTTAAAGCTGCATTTTTACCAATGCCCTGCTTAAAATAGTGGAGAGGCTTGTCTGAAGAGGTCTGCATTCCAGAAATAGGGTTTTGGAAGGTGACTGGGCTTCACTACCCTCAGTACCGGACTTTTTACTTTGAGGCCTTCCCCTATACTAGAAGCCTCAGCCTGTCCCCACAACTAGCTGTGCCTTGAGTGCGCAGTCCTAAACCAAGCCTAACATGGGTCCAGCTGCTTTTTTGCTAACAGAGCTCAGCAAACTCTTGGATGGCTACCAAGCTGCCTTTGAAATAACCCTACAAAAGGGGCTTCGCCTACCCCCAGCTACTAGCAAGGTGGGAGTCCTGCGGGAAGACTGTGATCCTGTGGAGGCAGAGAGCGATCCCACGTCTGAGCCCCGGCTGATAATCCCCATCTTCCCGAAGGTAATACATGCCTCTGCAGCAAAGAGTTATGGGCGGTCTGCAGGACACCCAATTACCTCAATGGGGATCGGGAAACATCATAAGCTAAGAGCGGATAACATGCCCGTCCAGGAGCCAACTGATATACCTATGGATCTTGATACTTACAAATCGGATAGAGGCTTCTGCAACAAAGACTGGCATATTACAAAGAAATTTTCGCCACACGATGCAAAAAGCAGGCAAAATTCATTGTCTGCCCTGCCCATCTCAAAACAAGATCGCAGGAAGACCGCTGTGCAAAGGAGGCCTGATATAATATTGGAGATGGCTTCAGGAGGTAAATATGGGGCCTGCCTCGCCACACACCTCGGGTCTGTTTCTCTTCATACGGCAGAGATACAGCTGAGTGCTGGGGTCTGCAACAACTCCTGTGTGAGCCCGGACAGCTTGCTCTTAGCGGGAGAATGCGCCACAGCGACGGCTCCATTTTCACTTCTATTACAAGTAGCCCTGTACAGAGTTGGAGTGGGGTAAATATGTGAACTGCTTCAGTGTACTGCTGTCACTTTCCAAAAACGGCAGCTTCTTTTTCTTTTCTTTTATTGGGCTGCTGGATTTCAATAGACATGAACACTTTGGGACAGATATAATTGAGTATTGTACAGGGTTCCCTGAACCTGCCTAGCTTTGCCCTAAGTCGGACTTTACAATATATTTGTGCATAGACCCTCTGACAAGTGCCCCTATAGATCTCATGCTACTAACCTACTGTGTGGCTGTTTGTGGTGACTGGTGTGTCCTGCAAAGCTCCCATTACTTTTTCCCTGTTTATGTACCCAGTCCACTCTATGCTGTGCTTATCTGTTCTTTGCATTTATGTATTTCTTTTACACAGCAGATGATATATAACTATAGTCAAACTGACAGTTCTGATATGCCTTGTTATATAAGCATATAATGCCTCTAATAATAATGTATTATAGTATACTGTTGCAGATACAGAGAGTGTGTCATTCCCAGGCATTGTGAATGAGCGAATATCTTCTATAACTAACCCAGATATTGTATATAATCTTAGTTGCTGCAACAATTGTCTTGGCCATGTGGGATATCATCAGACACCATAAAGTACTTATACTTTTTAAATCCCAGCCTTCCTCACTAGGCTCTCCCAACTGGTCTCTTTCTCACTTCAAAAACTGTTATAATCCCCTATGCTTTTATTGTTCTCAGCCCCTATAACTACCTATCACCCAACTACATGGGGTTCCCCCCTCTTAATTTTTCTAAACTCTTGTTAATGCTTGGCACAATATGCCTTATAGCAAACAAGCTCCATTAAGATTTCTGCCCTCATAGACCCATAAGTGTACATTGAGAGATAAAAAAAAAAGAGGTTCATCATCAGGGATCCAAGAGAGGACCCCCTTAAGTTATATTTGCCTACTATAACCTCCATCACTCTCAAATTTAGGGAGTCCAAAAGTGGCCCCATATGGCATTCTGTAGGTTTATAATTTGTTCAGCGCACCCTGTTAGTGAAGTCGCATTAGCTTTTCTTGTATTGACTGTATTTTGGGAAACCATTGTCTCCTTTTATTGTGCATTAACTGATGTTGTATGTTTACCTACATTGAACCTCAATAAAAAAAAATAAAAAAAATATTGTCGATATAACGACCGTAATAATGGATATATTCTTTGAAGGGATTTCTATCTCCAAAGACGTGGGACAGCTCCCACCAACCCATATACAGGTTGGCATAGGAGGGGGCAAATAGTTTAGTATATATTTTTTTTTTATTTATATTATATTTTTTTTATATTTTTTTTTTTTATGTTGAGTCAAACTAAATTCCTTTTCTGATAGTTAATATGTGAGTCAAACATTATATTATTATGTGTAGCATAATGTTTTCAGTCTATCTAAATAAAGAAATGTATTTTGCTGTCACTTAACACAGTAGTTGACATAATGCAGCACTTTTTTGTAATTTGATTGGTTTAATTAAAGAGGGAGTGTGTTTTCTTGCCCTTTATATAGAGCTGCATTATGCGCAATAGTGCATGATGGTCACTGAGGAAGTTTAATATATAAACATTTGAAACGCGTTTGACCTGCTGAATTGCCTGTTGTAACCGCTTTTGCCTAACAGAGTTACTGAATACAGAATTTTTATTTCACCTTTTTGAGTCTTTGTCTCTTATTTCCGTTACATGGTTTGGAAATGTCAGTTACCGTGTGCAGTGGATGTTGCTATCATATTTAGTGCAAGCGGTGGTGGATCGTTTTAACCAATTGCACCGGATTGACTGAATAACCCAGGAGTCGTCATCGGGACGTCAGGACTTATTCAAGAGGGGCGGCACCTTACGTGAAGCGCGAGCTGAGGCCACACACAGAGCGGACGTCTGAGCGCTCCCACACTGTTGCTGTTACTTTTTGTATCCACCGGGTTGGAGAGGGTAAGCGGCACAGACTTTCCTTGTTTTGTTTAAGATTGTGGTCGTTAAAAGGCTATTTAAGCTATAAGTCGTAAGGCACCCCAGAAGTCAAATATTGTGAATATTGTGATTATAAGGCTCAATAGGTGATCTCATCTGTTACGTATTAAAGGCATAGTGTTACATTTATTATGGCAACCGAAGGATATGTGTTTCAGCAGTTTGCTGAGGATAATTCAGTACAGATGTAATTGAGCAAGAAGCTAATAAGAATTTGGACAGTTTGTTCTATAAAATGGACTCCTTGCTCAAAAAAGATTCTAGTATTGAAATGGACATTAAAAGTTTTCAAATGTATAAAAAAGCCCAACGTATACCAAGAGGGCTCCGTATCAGGAAATGTCCTTCTTTTCAGGTGACAGATCAATTATTTATTGATAAATGGAACAAAATACTTACAGAATGCTCTTTAGCATTAATTGATTTATTAATTGAATATAAAAAACAAATACATCAAGAGCTGTGTCAAGAAAAGCTTAAGTTGCAATCATATATGCGACCTTTATGTCAAGATCCTGTATTTAACAAATATGATACGAAGTTGCAGAAGGTGATTACTGAGATTAGAGACAATCTATGGCATTTTAAAAAACAAAAAATCTCACGTGACAAACAAGATTATGAGAATGATAAAGTCTATAAATGGACAGTGTCTGACACTAGGAGGAGATATAGAAGATACAAATCAGATAAAAAAGTCAGATTTGCAGAAACTGATACGGAGTATGATTATGACTCCTCTGATTTGGAAATTTCTAGTGAGAGTCCACCATCCTCTGTAGTAACTACGTCATTTGCTCTTACAGCACATGATGATCATGCTCCCTCCACATCTTCAGCTCAGTCAAAAAACGAGAGGGGCCAACACAAGTCCACAGTGCGAAGAAAAAAGTAGGTAGAGGGGGACGTGGTAGGTCTGGAAGGTCAAGAAAATTTTCAAGAGATTGTACCCCCCAAACCTCGGCGCTATCCACAGAGGAGGAGGGCAATACCGTTTCAGAATTATACGTAGACTCTTACAATGTTATTAATTTGTCATCAGTTCAACTTTCTAAAACACAATTACAAGTTTTGTCTCTTGGTTTAGGTTTCTCTCCAACTTCTCATTTTAATTTGTTTGACACAGTAGTGGATTTGAATAGGTTCGTGAGAACCTTGGTATTGAAGAAACACTTTTTGGATGTTAAACAGCAAAGTTGTGAAGTGAGGCATGGAGAGAAACCAGAACCACTTAGATGTGGTTTTGATTTTGCTGATGAATGTGCTCTTCTAGACCTTGTAGCTATAGGTGAGGACACTAAAGACTCATATTTTAGTGTCAATCAAGATGTGTATGATCTTTCCAAATTAAAAAAGAAATTTAAGTTTCACCCAGTTAGCTCTAGGTCTAGTTCAGTTCAAGTCTTTCAGAAGACAGTTGAGACAGCTTTGAAGAAACTACATAATAATATATCCTCTGTTAACCATAAGAAGGATAATCTGTCTAGAGATCAATATCTGTCTATCAAAGAGTTAGCTAACAATAAAGAATTAGTTTTTCGAAATTCGGACAAAGGGGGAAAGGTTGTAGTCCTCAATCGGGAGGATTACATTAAAGAGGCGCATAGACAGTTACTAGATACTACAGTCTATGAGAGACTCAAATCAAATCCAGTGTTTTTCTATCAGAGAGAACTTAAAACCATTCTCAATGAGGCTTTACTTGATGGTCTTATAACGGAAGTGAATTTTGAGTTTCTATATACTGAGCATCCGATTACAGCTATTTTTCACTTTCTTCCCAAAGTCCATAAGGACAGATACAATCCTCCAGGGAGGCCAATTGTGGCTGGAATTGGCTCATTAAATGAGCCTCTCTCTGAAATGATAGATGGGTATCTACAGCCAATGGTTCTGAAACTTTTGAGTTACATCAAAGATACTACGGATGTTGTGAAGAGATTAGAGAAAATTTTATGGCAGGAGGAATTTGTTTTTGTAACCATTGATGTGGTATCATTATATACCTGCATCCCTCACGAACAGGGTATTAAGGCCATTGAATATTTTTTGAGTCATTTTTCTGATTATGATGATGTTCTGAAAAGTTTTATTATCAAATCCATTGATTATCTATTGAAACATAATTTTTTTCTGTTTGAGGGGAGTTTCTATCTCCAGAGGCGTGGGACAGCCATGGGGGCGAAATTTGCCCCCTCCTATGCCAACCTGTATATGGGTTGGTGGGAGCTGTCCCACGTCTATGGAGATAGAAATCCCTTCAAAGAATATATCCATTATTACGGTCGTTATATCGACGATATTTTGATAGTCTGGAGGGGACCAGTACATTTGATTGAACAATTTACAGAATATCTACAGAATAATTTGATGAATTTAAAATTTACATTAGAATTTAACAAAAACTCCATGCCATTTTTGGATATTAGACTGGTGTCTAATATAGCAAATGAATCAGTAGATGTTGAATTATTTCGCAAAGAGATTACAGGGAATACTATCCTAAATGCACAGTCTTGTCATCCAAAACATACAATTCGTTCTATCCCAAAAAGCCAATATATCAGGATCAAACGCAATTGCATGAATGAACAGAGTTATCAGTTACACTCTGAAGAATTGACAAATAGACTTATACACAGAGGGTATTGTAGAGAGACAATTGAGTCTATTAAAAAGGAAGTTGATGATATGGATAGGTCTACTTTACTTGAGAAAAAGAGAGTAGAAGGAGATAAGAGATTTCGTCAGCCCAAGTTTATCACTACGTACAGTGAAGAATATGCCCAAATTTGTGGCATTATTCGTAAAGCATTGCCTATCCTAGAGACAGATGATAAATTATGTGACATAGTTAAGGATGGAGTATTATTTGTGTCACGTAAAGCAAAACATTAAGAGGGATTTTGTCTCCCTCTATGTTGCCAAAAATTTCTAGCCAGAATTGGTTGTCTATTAAACCAGGTTTTTTCAAATGTGGTAGTAGGAGGTGTAAATCTTGCACTTATGCTACCTTTGGTCAGAATGTTGTGTCTACTGCAAATGAAAAACAATTTAAGATACAGGAACATATAACATGCAATTCTTGCTATGTTATATACCTTCTGACCTGTAGGGGGTGCTATAGGCAGTATGTCGGTCAGACGACACAGGCTTTAAAAGATCGTTTTTTGGAACACTTGCGTTCCATAGAAGATCCTGAGTCCACTACACCAGTCTCCCTACATTTCAGAAAAGAACACGACTCTGACAGTTCCCTGCTGACATTTCAGGGTATCCAGCTGATTGCCAGACATCCAAGAGGAGGAAATAGATGTAATACTCTCAGTAAAAGAGAGGTTTTCTGGATCTTTCAGCTGGATACCAGAATGCCAATAGGGTTAAATTCTGAATGGGATGTAAAACTATTTGTGGATACCTAATTAGTTAAGTAAAGTTTTTTATATATTTTTTTTTTATGTTGAGTCAAACTAAATTCCTTTTCTGATAGTTAATATGTGAGTCAAAAATTATATTATTATGTGTAGCATAATGTTTTCAGTCTATCTAAATAAAGAAATGTATTTTGCTGTCACTTAACACAGTATTTGTAGTTGACATAATGCAGCACTTTTTTGTAATTTGATTGGTTTAATTAAAGAGGGAGTGTGTTTTCTTGCCCTTTAAATAGAGCTGCATTATGGGCAATAGTGCATGATGGTCACTGAGGAAGTTTAATATATAAACATTTGAAACGCGTTTGACCTGCTGAATTGCCTGTTGTAACCGCTTTTGCCTAACAGAGTTACTGAATACAGACTTTTTATTTCACCTTTTTGAGCCTTTGTATCTTATTTCTGTTACATGGTTTGGAAATGTCAGTTACCGTGTGCAGTGGATGTTGCTATCATACTATGGGGATAGTAGACAGTTGTGTCTGGTACTATAGAATAAGTGAATGCACTTTAAATGTCTACGTATTTAGATCTCAAAAAAAGAGGACTAATATAAAAATAATAATCCTGTTAATATGTGTTGTTCATGTTAACTCAAATAAATGAATAAGATGGTATTGATGGTATTAGTATTACTCTATAAAAAAGGGGTTAACCAAATTCGTGGTAGATAAGTTATATAATTCGTAGTACAGAGTAAGTATTAAGGACTAGCTCGACAAAAGCTGATTACAGAAATACATACTCTTTAATAACAACTATATTAAAAATATCACAGAAGTGTAATACATATATAAAATGCCTAATAGTTAAAACATTTCATCAATAAATAAATCATAAGATAAAAAATTAATATTGCAGTCTCTGATATGTAAATAGCACCTAATGTTTAACTAACACCTAATATTTATATAGCACCAATTCTGTCACAGTTCGATTAAATACTAGAGGGTGATCAGATTAATGGATAATAAAATGAGCGTTTGTATTATTAGTTAATACTGGACGCCTAGAATATAAAAAGGATCTCTCAAGAAAAACATTATGTGTGCACTAGTTAAGTTAAAAAAAAAATAAAAAAAATTGAAAATGGCCAAAAAAGTATTAGAATGTATTAAAAAAGCACAAAAATAGGAAGAGTCAGTTAAACTTTGTATTGATCTTTAAAAAGTAAATGATCGTTAAAGGGACAGTTCACCCAAAAACTTTCTCCCCTTTAAATTATTCCCAATGATCCTTTTTACCTGCTAGAGTGTATTAAATTGGTTGCAAGTAGCTCCTTTACTCATATTTCAGCATTTGAAATAGCTGATTTAGCTTGTGGTTTCCCAACCTATACTGAAAGTTTTGATACTGGCGTATATGCTATTGACAAGCCTAAGTAAACACAGCCAGCAGAAGAGATTACACTCTCAGTGGGGGGCATGATAGTTAAGTAATAAAATGATAATTTTCCATTGTTCTCTCTATGTATTGAGCTTTGGTGTTCCAGACAAATATAAGATAAGGAAGCAAGTCTGTGTACATAAAAGTGATAACATAATGAGATCTGATATTACCTGAAGCTCAACCCATTGTAATAGGCTGTGGTTTCAAAGCACAAAACCAGCTACTTAATATACACAAATAAACCCTAAAATGCAACTTCTCAAATATTTTATACTCTGCAGTTGGTATAACAAGTCATTTAAGATACATTTATGGAAAAACAATTTTACAGTGTACTGTCCCTTTAAGGTAAATTAATAATGCATATGGCAAAAAGATTTGTCAGATATCTCCTGTTTGGCGGTATTAGGATGGTCAATCTGACTTTATAGTAACCAATGTATAAGTTAGAGGGTACCTGCATGCCACTCACTCTCTGTTGAGAGAGGGGGCGTTGTAGATGATATGGAATTTCCAGGGGGAGAATGGATCGTCTCTCAAATTATGATGTTTGATTACTTAGTCAGTCACAATGACTGTCCGTCTGTCCCTCTGATTCAGAATACTTGAAGTATGGTTGCGGAATCCTCTAGACCGCTCCAGCAGTGTGGAGGTTAGGCAATGCGGATACGGACCGCTTACTTTTGGGCTCTTGCATGTGTATGGCGTCTGACATCACTAAAATGCAGCGTAGGCGTCTTCAGGGTGCAGCGTGGGCGTCTTAAAGCGATCAGCTGTTACCGGCTTCTGGGATCAGTCTTAAGCTATGTTATTCATTGCTGTAAATCTTCGCAATATAAATTAATTGAATACATTCTAATACTTTTTTGGCCATTTTCAAATTATTATTTTTTTAACTTATCTAGTGCACACATAATATTTTTCTTGAGAGATCCTTTTTATATTCTGGACATCCAGTATAAACTAATAATACAAACGCTCATTTTATTATCCATTAATCTGATCACCCTCTCGTATTTAATCTAACTGTGACAGAATTGGTGCTATATAAATATTATGTGTCAGTTAAACATTAGGTGCTATTTACATATCAGAAACTGTAATATTATTTTTTTATCTTATGATTCATTTATTGATGAAATGTTTTAAAGGGACGGTATACTGTAAAAAAGTTTTTCCCTTAATGTGTTTACAATTGCTTTTTTTACCAACTGCAGAGTAAAAAATTTATGAAAATTATCTTTTTAAGGTTTATTTCTGTATATTAAAGCTCTGATTTTGTGTTTTGAAGCCACAGCCTAATAAAATAGGTTGAGCTTGTAGGTATAATCAGATCTCATTACTGAATCACATTGTGCACATATACCTGCTTCTTTATCTTATATCTGTCCTTAAAACAATCACCAGTACTTTGAGAGAACAATGGAAAATCAACATTTTATTACCTTATCTCTGCTATATCCCACTGGAGTGTAATTTCTTCTGCTGGCTGTGTTTACAAAGCATATCTATAGCTGGTACGCGCGGCCACAAACTTTCAGAATAGGTGGGGATACCACATGCTAAATTAACAATTTGAAATGCCAATATAAGGGTAAAGGAGCTACTTGTAAACAATTTGATACACTCCAGCAGGTAAAGTGGATCATTGGGAACAAATTAAAGGGGAGAAATTTTTTGAGTAAACTGTCCCTTTAACTATTAGGCATTTTATATATGTATTACACTTCTGTGATATTTTTTATATAGTTGTTATTAAAGAGTATGTATTTCTGCAATCTGCTTTTGTCGAGCTAGTCCTTAATTCTTACTCTAGTTAATAAATGATTTGGAGAGCATAGGAGTGAAAGGCATCATGTCATAGAACTACCCTCAAAATGTGCGGCTAAATACTGCAGCTCTAGGAACAGACATGGCTGATCTAGGCTAAACTATGTCTGTGAAATGATTAGAATACAAACTGTCAAACAATAGAAATTCATGGACATTGCAGATAAAGACTGTAATTGTTTTATTATGGTAGTCAACAAGGGTGGGTTTTGTTTCACTATTCACAAACGTATGTGTATGTAGGGGGCTGTATGTCTATGAGGGACATTGAGAGGAGGCTGATTCACTAAGAATGGAGGATTTAATGAGTGAGCTGCACTGAATAATAGGGAAGCTGGAGTCTGTGCATCTGGTATGAATGGGTTAATCACTGTATACCAGTTGTTGGCAATAAAGGGTTAATCACTCTGTATCTTTCTGTGGAAAAAGAGGCAATTTCTGCACTTTTTTTGGTGGTCCACAAAGAGGTTAAATAGACCATCAAGTGCAAACAAATCTAAAGCATTAGCCACAGATATGCCTATGCCTTATGAAACAGCCAGCACGGCTGAGAAACGCGTAACAGTTCTGTAATAGGAGTGAATGTCATCTGCTCCTATGTTTTTAATATGATGTTGCAACTTTTAATAAACAATTTTTAACCTTTGGATTTGGTTACATGTAACATCATTGTTATTCATTATATCATTGTCATTCTGGCAAGCAGGGAGTCGCTGACTCCACACCTGGTATCAGTGAGCTGGAGCACTGAGAGATCCCAGCAGGTGCAACTAAACACAATCTAGTGCTTGACCGTTTGTGAGTACACTGTTATCTTCTTATATATCCCTTTGAGTGTAACTGTGCTGCACCTTCTTTTATTTGTCTTGTTGTAGACAGCATAAATTGTGATTGAAGTACCCTGGATGTGCAAAAAACACATATAAATTCACACTTAGAAGTACAAAATACAAAGTGTAATAGTTTTTTTTTTTTAAATCATAAAATAGACTGAACATGGGCGTTCCATAGATGAGAATTAAATTGTCTCTCAGATCCCAGTGTCATTTTCTAAATATTTACGACCTACAGATCTCACTGTTTTTATCACAACTTAAAGGGACATTAAACACTAGAGTTTTCTTTGCATAAATATTTTGATGATCCATTTATATAGCCTATACAGGTATATATTTTTTAATAAAAATGTATAGTTTTGCTTATTTTTAAATAACATTGCACTGATTTTCAGTCTCCTAACCAAGCCCCAAAGGTTTAGAAGTAGACTGTTTTCTACCTACTTCAGCTTGCTCCTGTTTGTGTAAAGGGTGTCTGCACTTTTTGCTATATAGTCACTTTCAGTGGGTGTTCCAGCTAACCTTTTCAACAGAGCTAAACTGGGAGCTTCTAAGTAAGTTTTTATATTGGAGTTTTATATCAGTATCTGAGCATATTATTCTTTATAGTAGTGTCTATTATATGCAGTTATATGAAAATTGGTGTATACTGTCCCTTTAAAAGGTGGCAAGCTTTTATCAAAATACTCAAAACACTAATTACTCTTAATAGAAAACCTATGCATATGAAAATAGCAGTGAATTTAAGGTACGGAGCACTGAAAACAGCATATTTTTTATAAGGGGTAACATTAAAGTTTAAACATACGCCGGATTCTACCTAAGTGCTTTGTCCTCCATTGCGAACTTTCACTGTTACCAATAGATGGTGCTGTACATGACGCTACTTTATGAGAAATACACATCTCTGACCAACAGATGGTGCTGTACATGACGCTACTTTATGAGAAATACACATCTCTGACCAACAGATGGTGCTGTACATTTGTTCATTTATAAGTTGTGTTAGATGGTCTCTCATTTTCCTTTACATGAGCATTTGTTTCAATATTTATTTACAAAACAAATAAAAACATTGTGTTGAAAAATTTGGATTGGAAGGGAGGCATATGCCTTTAAAGTAATCTGTGACATATTTTAAAAATGTTCTCTTACCTTTAATTTCTCTTTGTAGACAGCGATTCTCAACGCCCATTTCCTGACAAGGTGCATTAAAGGCAGTTCTCAGGGATTTAATGGCAGTGTACTGGATTCCCAGGGAAGCAAACACTAATACAAGAACTGCTTTCCAGGAACACTCCATCATTCAGCCACATTCACATAGCTTCAGTCATATGTCCGATCCCTCTTCATATGCAATAAGCTGGCAAAGAGAAAACAGTACTTATATTTAAAGACTGTTTGCTGCTTTCAGTACAAACCACAGATGTAATCACAATATAGTCAAGGAAAAGGGAGGTCTACTGGGATAGTAAAGTCAACATTAAAATGTTATAATAATAATTTCAACAGCAAATATAGGTTTGCTCTATGGTGCCGATTTACCAAGTGGTTAATCGGCCCCAATGCTGCTGTTTTCGTGCGAGCCTTCAGGCTCACCGGAAACAGGATTTAAGAAGCAGCGGTCTTAAGACCGCTGCTCCTTAAAAGGTCCGCCGCCACTGAGGTGGCGAACAGCAATCAGCCCGATCCAATCTGCAGGGGGCTTGTGCAATGCTAAATGCCGACAGTGTATGCTGTCGGCATTCAGTGATGTCGGGCGGACATGATCCGCTTAGCAGATCATCTCCGCCCGACATTTGATAAATCGGCCCCCAAGACTTTTATTTTAAATATATGATACTGACATTAAAAAACAAACATAACTGTTACATGATATAATAGTAACTGCACTATATAAACCAGTAACAAAATGCACTGGTGCTTCTAAACTAGAAAATATATAGTTAGTGTAAAAAAACATTTGTATTCATCAAATCCACAATTATATAAGCTGTACTAAAACTCTATCTAAGCAGGAGTAACAGAAAATAAAGTACTATAAGTCAGAAATAAACTTTCATGCTTCAGATAGAGCATGCCAATTTAAAAGATATTTTTAAAATGTACTCCTGTTATCAAATTTACTTTTCCCTTAAGTTATCCTTTGTTAAAAAGCATATCTAGGTAGACTCAGTAGCCACAATAAATTACTAGGAGCTAGCTGGTGACTGGTGACAACACACAATTGTCAATTGTCATTGGCTCACCAGATTTATTCAGCAAGCTCCAAGTAGTGCATTGCTGCTCTGGAGCTGACTTTAACTATGTGTTTAATACCATTTCAGAGGTCAAGCAACAGTGAAATAATAAAATTCCCTATCACATTAAAGCATTTTCTTGTTGCATTTTTCTGCCCATTTAATGAGACATAATACTCATATGCTAAATCACTTGAAAGTGATGCAGCATAAATGTAAAAAGCTGACAAGAAAATATCACCTGAGCATCTCTATGTAAAAATTAAGATATTTTACCTCACAATTTCCTCAGCTCACTAGAGTAAAGGCTGTGACACACTGCAAGCGATAGAGCGTGAGGCGAAGCAGTTGCTCCGCGTCGCATCGCTTCTGAAGATCAAATATTTCGTCCCTGAGCGCTCAGCTACGCAGAGTACTCAGAGATATAAAGGCAGGACACACCGAGCGCGCACATCCGCATGTACACGCTGCGTGCCGCTCTGCTTGCAGTGTGTCATAAGTGTCATAGCCTTAAGTGTTGTGTAAAAAGTTATCTTTCAGCCCAGCTGCAGGTAAAAAAAGAAAAAAATGAACAGCAGCCAATTGGCATCTCATGAGATTTCATTTAACTCTCATGAGATTTCATAGTAAACTTCCTTAAACTGAATAGGGAAATAAAATGAGTGTGCATGAAGCACGCTCCCTTGCAGGTCCCGGGACAGCCATACTGATTTGCTGCTTAAAGTCCTTTACAATGGGTTGTGAATACTTAGGACTTTATGAGGTAAAATATCTTTCTTTTTTACATAGAGATGTTCAGGTGATATTTTCTAGTCAGCTTTTTACAGCTATGCTGCATCACTTTCAAGTGTTTCAACATTTGGGTATCATGGCCCTTTAAAGCAAAATGCTGCATGCAAAGAGTCTAAATCTAAGGTCATAGCCATAATGACATTATATTCTCAAAAGATTTCATGTCAATCATCAGACAGAAAAAAGGCAACACTTTGATCATTTTGTAAAATAACATAATAATAAAATATGGTACAGGACAAATACCATTTTGTATTTTCAATAATGCTTTTTTCAAAATGATAGTTGATAACACACTTACTGATCTCAGTGTACACATGGGAACTATCACAGTGTCAGATCAGTTTGTTTGTCGGATGTGTGACTGAAAATCAGTTTGTGAATCCCCCAGCCATCTCAGAAGCTGTTGCTTCCTGCTTGGTCTCTTTCAAATTTTAAGAAGGGAGATTGGTTTGGTGACTTTAGACCACTGGTTTTCAAACCGGTCCCCAACAGGCCAGATTTTGAGGATTACTTTGGGTGAGAGGAGGTAAAATAACCACGTTTACTAATCAGCTGATAATTTCACATGTTCAGATGTCCTCAAATTCTGGCCTGTCAGGGAGGTCTGAGGACAGGTTTGAATACCAGTGGTTTAGAGACACAGTGCAGGCACGCACACAACTTACAGAGAGCAAGTGCTGAATACAATTGACCACAAAGTAAATTATTGATTGGATTAGGTAGAAGGTAGCACACTGATTAAAGGAAACACCTTTATTGGAGCAACGTTTCTAGGATACTTGCCCCTTTCTCAAGCTTGAGAAAGGGGCAAGTAGCCTTGAAACATTGCTCCAATAAAGGTGTTTCCTTTCAGTGTGCTTCCTTCTTTTCTTGTCTATGCTATATCAGCTCTGGACCTTGGAGGGGGTCCATGAAGGTTCCAGCACCTACTATCTGCATTTAAGCAGTCTTTGTTTATATTGGGGATGTCCCTGGAGTGCGGATCCAAACAGTGACTTTTTCTATGGATTAGGTATTGATATTATTTTCAGCTGATAAATGCCCCTTAATGAATTTAACCCTGTTTTAAGGTTAATACATAGTTATAAAGCAACATTAGTCAAATCATGAAACCTTATGAATTTCAGTATTTTATTATTACACATGTCCCTTCAACAAATCTGGACTAGTACAATCAGTCAGAAATAGTGAGTTTGCCACTAGGTGGCAGTAAAGTGCCACAAACCTGAATTGCTACCCCATGTAAATAAAAATGTTTTACACAAATATATAAACTATTTACTTTTGAGAAAAAGAATCCTAAGTATGGAAAAGAGAGATTTGCAAAATGAGGTAGCTTCTGCAGTGTCTATTATGTATATTTTTTATAACTATAACAAAATTAACTGTTTATCTACTGTCCATTACACTTGCACTTACTATAAAATATAACATTGTATAATTTGAGTTTGAAACATGTAGGAATTCTTAAAAACTGCATACAGGGGAAAAGCTGCTTATATTTATTACATATGAACACAAAAATATAGAGAACTGTGGCCAGATCTGGGTCTAGACACCAACTGAATATTGACTAAGGGGTAGATTTACCAATGTCTGTCCGACATGATATGCTGTAGTGTATCATGTCCAACAGACAGCACTGAATGCCGACAGCATACGCTGTCTGCATTTATCATTACACAAGCAGTTCACCAGAACTGCTTGTGCAATGCCGCCCCCTACAGATTTGCGGCCAATCGGCCACTAGCATGGGGTGTCAATCAGCCCGATCGTATAGGTCTTAAGACCGCTGCTTCATAGCTGCTGTTTCCGGCAAGCCTGAAGGCTCACGTGGAAACAAGGGGAACAAGGGTCATGCAATAATGTCTAAACTGAAAGGAATTGAATGGAACCCAAAGGTTCTGTTGAATTTCAAGCTGCTGAAATTTAACAGGTAGTGATGGTATTAGAAAGACCCAGCAGATATTCTGGTCTGATGGAAATTTTCTTGTCCAGACATTTATAGATGAAACCATTAGCAAAGTATGAAAGATTTGCAGATTTGGTTAATCTGAAACGATGCAAATGTCGCCCACATGAAGAAGTATGGATATAGAGATGTTGGATCTTGCAAATTTATTTTACTGCTAGAAAACTCCCTAGGAGTTCCAAACAATATACATGATATTTTTTAGTATTTAGTTCTAGTGGGTAATTGGTTCCATTTAAATCCCCATCTACTGTATTGAGTACTGCAACTATGGTGTTTTAAAAAAGATAGCTCTCCTGTTCCACTCCTAAATATGGCCTAACCACCAGGATTGTTCTTCACTGGCTTTCAATTACAATTAAATTAAATGAAAATAAGGGAGGCTTTTGGTTTATTTTAGATATTCTAAAGTTCAGTAATAGGAGGATCAAGTACATATGAATTGAGAACAAGAGTAGATCTACAATCCTTAATTTTCTAATAAATTAATTTTGTTTCTAAATGTTGATAAATCAAAGTTAGGCCTTGGAACATGAAAAGGATATCATCCAAGTACATTATGAAGCTGATGCCTCTTGAACATAGCCAGACTATGACCAAACTGATAGACAAGTAAATTGCCAGGTTTTGTCTTACAGAAAAAGCAAAAAATATTTTTATTTCTCAATGGTCTAACAAGTTCTTGTCTCATAAAATATAAATGCCTTTATTTATAAATAATGGAGCAATAACAAGATAAAATTTGCCATGTTTTTATAATAAAAATATTGCTTATATAACTATCTTTGACAAAACTTGCAGTGAAACCACATGTGGACCCATTGCCTTATGTACCTAGAGGGATATAGCGGAACTGATGAAGCCCACAGACGGACACAGACAGCCAAAATGTACGTCTAAAGTTTCCATGTCTTTTTGTCAGATGCAGATACCCAGTATTTCAGGGCTGGACTGTCTTATTTAGCTTTTTAGTTAGGACCAGAATGAACATTGCTCTCTGTAAAAGGCACATTATGGGCACAGTGAGGCTGCTTCTGCAGTGGTAACTGGCCATAGGGCAGTTTATTTTGCTTTTGTAAATTCCCTAGTTGAGTGCTGCTCTTTTTGCGTAACTCTAGATCTAATTTTGATATATTCTGGAGAGAACTAACATATGGGGAAGTTTGGATCTATTCTTTTTAATATTCCTTACTATATCAATTTATTTTTCGTTGTTTCTATTTGTAGTTGATAAATCAATGGAATCATTAATGGCCTATTCAGTTATTTGAAAAATGTTGGTGACAAGACAAACCATATCTAGAAGCTTTTCCTGGCATATTTTTAAAGCTCTGTCAGAAGGTGGGAGGTGGGTGGGTGACACAGAGGCGGAGGGGGGAGGTAGTGGGAGGGGCCCCATGCTACATACAATTTTTTTAAGGGAAAGGAAGGGATGGGAAGCCACAGCAAAAGGAGATATGGAAGGGGAGTACCCTAATTAATGATCGCGGGGAGGGGGGGAGGTAGGGGGCACTACTACAGAAAACCCCCCAATGAATTACAAAAGCATAAACTATCTGCCAGTACCTAAGATGGCCTCCACTTGTAGGAGGGGGGATGATTAAAGAGATTTTGGGGTGGGGATCAAAAAAGGTGATAGGGTTGAGGAGGGATCACTACACTGCAAGGTAAGTAATAATAATAATAATATTTTTTTATTTTTAAAAAAGCCCTAAACTGTATACTGGCAGATGTTTTGAAAGTACCTAAGATCAGGTAGGGATCAGAGAGAGGGAGGTGTCAGACGGGAGGGCCATCTCTACTTTGTATCGAAAATTAACCTTAAAAGCTAATTGATTAACCCCTTTACTGTCAAGAATTTCAAGTAAGGTGCACAGCTTATAATAGTGGCATTCAATGGGAAAGCCCTGCCTGTCTGGTATTTCTAAACAAGGGATCACAGAGAAGGTTTTATAACCATTTGTCGTATGACTGCAGTAGTAGTGTAAATAACCCAAATTTTGCGATAACGTAAGCAATTTTTTTTATATCTTCATATCTTGCGGCCAAATAGTGTCATCAAATACACGAAAATCGTCCTAGATAAATACCTTGGGTTGTCTACTTTAACAATATACATATATTTCATAGGTAAATCAAAAAATCAAAAAGCTCTATTTCTGTTTAAACAGATTGATAGCAAAAGTGCTTCCCCCCGCCTCTGAAATTTCTGGTAACGAGGGGGTTAACCTAATGACTTGGGGTGTTGAAGATCATCCAGATTAAATAAACGTTTTCTAGATGTCTATTGATAGTAAGTATTCTTGATCAGTTACAGAAATATATTTAGACGATTTTTGGATTTATTGCTAAAGACTTCAGTCCCATCTTCATATCTTCAGAATTTGAGGACAGATCAGGACCTGGAGATTTCTTTGTTTCCTTTATGCCTGAGGACACATAGACCTAATTATGCGTATGATGCAGAATGTTTTTTTGTTGTTCTTTTCTTTACAGAAAGCTTGGAAAATACACATTCCCTTTGGGTCTGCCTTTTGGACTGAGGAAGATGGTCCAGTGTTTCTGTTCCCTGAACAGAGGGTAAAGAGTTTCCTCTATAATGTAGTCTAGAGGTTAAAAGGATATGTGTTTCGGACTTACAGTATGACTGGATCATATCAAATTTTAGCTGTTTGTTAAACTAGTTGAATATACTAGAAATTAAACATGTGCATTTTGGTTTATAAAAGAATGACGAATATGGCTGCGGGTAGCGACATTAAGCACTTTTTTGAGCCAGATTTATTAGCGTGAAAGTGAAACAAACAAAGATCTGTGAAAATCCAGATCTTTGTGTGTTGCACTTTTACAAGAATAAATTTGCCTCCGAAAAGAGCAGAATGCCGTTACCCGTGGCCATATTTGGCATTTGTTTCTAAAACAAATACCCAAATGCACACGCCTACTAAAAATATACTCTTGAATCTTGGCTTTAACAGCATCCTTAGTTTTAAATGTCTAATAATGAGTCCAAAATAGTATAATAATTAGTATTAAAAATACAGTAGCTTAAATAGGAAAAATAATAATTAGCAAATTCTTAGTTTGGTGGCTGTAACAACAAACAGTTAAATAAGTAGATAAATATAAATTAAGCAGGCAGTTAGAAATAAATGACGTCCTGGCAACTAATTAATTAAATGTGCTTTTGGCAGCTAGCCAACGAGCTTCTGCACTACAATGTGATGCAGGCGAAGCCAAATATAAATTTAGGCAAGCAGCCAAAAATAAATGATTATAGTGCAGAGTGACTCTATAAGGTGTAAAAGCTCAACTCGGTGACAACAAACTCAAACAAATTATCTTTGTTGCACTCATTGTTTGTTTCATGCTTTCCAGAGGAGACAGCTAACGAGATGCTGGTGCAATCTTGATGTTTGAACAGGGGAGGTGAGAAGATGGCCGTGGAGATCCAAAATGGAAGTGGATGTGTGCACATGTGCTGGGGCAATAAGCTGCCGTGACAGTGAATGGGCTTCAGGGGTAGGAAATATAAGCAATATTTGAATGATATATAAAAACTAATGCGTAGAATGAGAGTTAAAAAAACAACAACAAAAAGTCTGTATAATAACATGTAAAAAACAAAGCTGCTCAAAGAATGTTTAAAAAGGTGATCGAAAATAAGAATGCAATTTAAACCTTACAATAATGAAAGCTACCTTTATAGTATAGTGAATATTGCAACAGACCTGGAAAGCAGCAGAAAAAAATCTGTTTCCCCCCTATATAGTCAAGTACTGTGGAATCCATGTACCTGTTTGTCCGCTGGGCTGTATGCATCATTACACACTCCAATGAGTGTGTAATCACGCCCCTTTACTAGTGTGGCCAATCGCGCGTGATAATGGACTGTCAATGACCCAGAGCAAGCAAACTCTCTGTGATTTCTCTTCACCACCTCATAGGTGATGAAGAGTGTCTAATGACCACTGCTTCTTACTTTGCGAGAAGCAGGCTTGCATGTGCGAACCTGCCCCGCAAGGGCTCCGGAGCAGCTTACGTTGCTTCAGAACATTCTAGATTTTTGCAATTACATCGGCCATTGGTCTGTTAATTTAATTAATTGCTATTGTTACATAAATATTTTTAGTATTTTTATATTGTTTGAATGTGTGCATTAAACAATAATGTAGTGACAGGAAAAGCAAAATAAAAAGTCTCTGTTTTTCTAATAAAATATGTTCTCTGTAGCAAGCCTCTAGTCCCTGAAAATTACTATAGATAAGGTTGCCCATTGATGTAGGGTCATCTTATGGAAATTAAGAACTCCTGTTTTCTTGTTTCCTACAAAAATAAATAAATAAATTGTGAACTCTTCATCCAGGCTGCGACATCTTCACGTATCGCAGGAGCGGTCTTCCCCGATGCGTAGATCTAGATCGGCGGTCCTCAGTGACGGCGGTCATCACAGCGTGGAGGCTCCTCTTCATGCGATCTCTGCTGCACACTGAAGCTTGAATTCAAGATACCCTTTTATTATTCGGACACCTTGCATTCCTATTGGCTGAAATTTTCAAATCAGCCAATAGGATGAGAGCTGCTTAAATCCTATTGGCTGATTTGAACAGCCAATAGAATTTAAGCAGCTCTTATCCTATTGGCTGATTTGAATTTTTCAGCCAATAGGAATGCAATGGTACCCCAATATAAAGCGGTGACCTTGCATTCAAGCGTTAGTGTGGGATGGACGATCGCATGAAGGGGAGCCTCCAGGCCGCTGAGGACCACCGCCGCTGAGTACCGCCGCTCCGGATCTGCGCATCGGGAGAAGACCACTCTGCACCTCCGGGAAGAAGATAGAATATGTACCCGCGATGGATGAAGATGTCGCCGCCTGAATGAAGACTTCTCGCCCCTTGGCTGAAGATGGATGTCTGGACTTCAGGAACATTGAGTACATTTTTTAGGGTGCTAGGTTTTTTTTTGGTTTATTTGGGGTGTTTTTTTTTTAGATTAGAGATTTATTTAATGGGCAGCAAAAGAGCTGATTGCCCTTTTAAGGGCAATGCCCATACAATTGGGCTTAAATTATGGTAAATGGGTAGATTATATTTTTATAGTTAGATCTTTTTTATTTTGGGGGGTTGTGTGGGGGGGTTTACTGTTAGGGGGTTAATGTGTATTTATTTTTAGGTAAATGAGCTACGGCAATGCCCTACAAAAGTCCCTTTTAAGGGCTATTGGTAGTTTAGTCTTTGTCAGGGTGTTGTGAGGTACTAGATCTGTAAACCGTGAATCTCAACTGCAGACCAAGAATGAGTACACAAGATAAGGGTTTTAGGGAGACTCCTGTTATCTTGTTACAGGAGAAAGTCAGGCTGCAGTTTAGCAAGAAAGCAGCAGATAAGAGGTTAACTGCAACGTGAAGGTAAGCGTGCTTATTCCTGAGTAGTTGGCTGACACAGGATAAAGTATAGTTCATAGGTTAGGCGCCTTATATAACAGTTAAGAGGAGACTGGTGACTCACTGAGGAAGTTGGTATTAACAATAGTGATTTCTCAAGAGAATCCGTTGACTCTTAGAGGACTGGTGCTGGAGCTGCAACAGCAGCGTGTGTGAAGAGGGGAGAGGTGCTTGATGCTGCAGCGGCAGTGTCAGTGGAGGGTGTGAGCGGTTAGTCCAATCAGATTGCTGGAACAGCTGACAGGCAGTGTGCACGCTTAGCGCACTGAGAGCGGACGGCTGGTAGCCGTGAGAGACAGGATAGGCTTGAAGCAAAGTAGCCGGTAACAAGTTTTGGTTCGTAGGAATCCCTGCTACGATGTCAGCGGTTATAGCGGTTGTAGAGGTAATCTGTTGGTAGTTTAAACTGGGTTAAATAGGTGTCAATACCCAGGTAGAATTCAGTCCGTTTTGCTAACTACTTCCAGTTAGACGATGAGAATGGAGGATAAAGCACTTAGCAAGTGAAGGTATAATAAACTTGTAACTTGGTAAAGTTTATCTTTGCAGCGTTATGGCGGAGCCTGCAACAAGGTAGCTTGTTCAGTAACACAACCAAATTAATTGGCAGGTGGAAGGGGGAGGAGTAGCCTTATGAAGGTTTTGTTTAAAGGTACATACACTCTGACAGGTACCTGACAGATCCCCCCGTCAAAGGTGCTGCACGGCAGTACCAGCTGTTGGGTTTTCCGGATGATCCCTGTGGAACCGGGCAATGAGACGAGTGGCGTTAAGATTAGTGGCAGGCTCCCAGGAATCCTCATCGGCTGTGTAACCCCTCCATCGGATTAAATACTGCAACTGACCATGGTGTATCCGTGAGTTGAGTATAGCTGAGATCTCATATACACTGTCATCGACAACCACCGGGGGGGTTGGCTGGTCGGATGTCTGTTGTCTGGTGGTGAGATAGGGTTTCAGAAGAGAAACATGGAATGTGGGATGCACAGGGATCTCAGCAGGGAGAGCCAACGTGACGGCATTTTCATTTATTAGTTTAGTAATCTCGTAGGGTCCTATGTAAAGTTGGGAGAATTTCTTTGATGGAGTCTTCAGTTTTAAGTATTTTGTTGAGAGCCATACCTTATCTCCTATAAGGTAAGAAGGAGGCTTACGTCTCTTGGAGTAGTAATACTTTTTATGGGTTTGCTGAGCCAGCTTAATATTATCCTTGAGGAATATGACGATGTCTGATAAGGTTCTGGAAGTATCGTCCACATGTGGAGATGTGGTGTTGAGATGCGGGTAGAGATGAAAGGTCGGATGATATCCATAGTTTGCATAAAATGGTGAGCATTTTATGGAAGAGTTTAAGGTGTTATTGTACGCAAACTCTGCCATAGGTATGTTACTCTCCCACTCATCTTGTTGGTGGGAGCAGTAACAACGAACATACTGCTCTATCCATTGGTTGACTCTCTCCGTTTGTCCGTTAGTTTGCGGATGGAAAGCCGTACTATATCGGTGATCTATTTTCAATACGGAGCATAAGTGTCTCCAACATCTGGAAGTGAATTGTGAGCCCCTGTCAGAAACTATGATAGAAGGCAAGCCATGGAGACGTACAACATGTTTTAGGAAGAGGGCTGCGGTTTCCGAAGCTGTGGGTAATTTGTGGTGAGGAATAAAGTGGGCCATCTTAGTGAGGAAGTCCACCACGACCATGATGGTGTTGGAATGGTTAGACTCTGGTAGCTCCACAATGAAATCCAAACCCACTGTGTGCCAAGGGCTTTCGGGTATCGGAAGTGGTTGGAGTACGCCAAACGGTTTGGATCTGTCAGACTTGGATACTGCACAAACCTGACAAGACTTGATGTATGAATCCACAGTTTTCTGGAGGTTCGGCCACCAGAAGTTTCTTGTAATGAGTTCGCTGGTTTTGCGTATACCTGAGTGGCCAGCGAGCGGAGAGTCATGGTGTTCTTGGAGAATCTCCTGTCTTAAAGTAGGTGGAACATAAATTTTGCCATGTACATGATTGATACCTCTGGAATCGGGATGCTGTAGGTGTTTAGAGAGAGTGCTATCAGCTTGTTGGTGAGCCCGTAAGGTAGAGGAAGCAAGTCTAGAGAATCCCAGAAAATGATGGGGATTCAGGATACTAGAGTCCTGGACAGAGAGGTTTGGTCGTTGTAAGTATCTGGATAGAGAATCTGCCTTCCCGTTTTTGCTTCCAGGTCGGTAAGTGATCTGAAAATTAAACCTTGTAAAAAATAAACTCCAACGAGCTTGTCGGGCAGAGAGTGTTTTACAAGTTTGAAGGTATTCCAAATTCCTATGGTCAGTGTAGATGAGAATCGGGAGGATGGTTCCTTCCAATAGGTGCCTCCAATGTTCCAGAGATGACTTGATAATCAGGAGTTCCTTCCCCCCGACAGCATAATTGTGTTCGGCGGGGGTCATTAGCCTAGAGTAAAAGGCTACAGGATGTATGGGTTCTGTGAGGGATTTACGCTGTGATAAAATTGCCCCCAGGGCATACTCCAAAGCGTCAACCTCCAGAATGAACTGGAGTGTTGTATCTGGGAACCGAAGAATGGGAGCCGTGGTGAAACTGTGCTTGAGAGAACAGAAGGCCTTCTCTGCATTCGAATCCCAGAAGAACTGCTTATGGGAGCCAGTAAGAGTACTGAGGGGTTTTGCAATCTTGGAGAAACTTTTAATAAACTTTCGATAAAAGTTAGCGAAACCCAGGAACCTTTGAACATCCTTTTTACAGCGAGGTGTAGGTCAGTTGAGTATAGCTTCAATCTTATCGTTTTCCATGCTAACACCTGATGAAGAAATGTTGTAACCTAGGAAGGTTATTTCATTGGAATGGAACGAACATTTCTCCAACTTAGCATATAAGTGGTGAGTCCTAAGTCTGCCCAAAACCCAACGGACATGCTTTTTATGTTCTTCTATGGAGTAAATAAGGATGTCGTCCAAATAAATGACTACACATACGTCCAATAAATCCCTGAAGACATTGTTGATAAAGTATTGGAACGTAGCAGGGGCATTGCACAGCCCGAATGGCATCACCAAATACTCATAAAGTCCATATCTTGTGCGGAAAGCGGTGAGCCACTCATCCCCTTCCTTGATCCTAATCAGGTTGTACGCCCCTCTAAGATCTAGCTTGGTGTAAACAGTTGCCTTACTGAGGCGTTCCACCAGTTCGGAGATCAAGGGTAGGGGGTACCTGTTCTTTTTGGTTCTTCTGTTCAACTCACGATAGCCGATTATAGGGCGTAAAGAGTCGTCTTTGTTTTTCACAAAAAACATCCCGGCTCCTGCCGGGGAAGTAGAGGGACGGATGAAACCCTTCTTCAAATTTTCCTCCAGGTAACCCTTTAAATGGTCCAATTCGGGTTGTGAGAGCGGGTATATGTGCCCGTAGGGGATGTTCGATCCAGGTAGCAGTTCAATAGGACAGTCATATATCCGGTGAGGGGGCAGAGATTCTGCCTGTTTCTTGTCAAAAACATCCTGGAAATCCTGATATTCAATGGGGATTGCTGGGTTTGATACATGTAGTATATTCCGTTGGGGATAACAGGTATCAGTGCAGTAAGTAGAATTCAAGTCCACTTGTAAGGTTTGCCAGCAGATTGAGGGCTGATGTAGTTGCAACCATGACAAACCCAACACTATAGGAAATAAAGGGGAAGGAATGACATCAAAGCATAACAATTCAGTGTGCCCCTTACCTATAGTGACCCTAAGTGGAACGGTGTGATGTGTGATGGGACCAGAGCTCACCAAGGTACCATCAATAACACGTAGAGACACGGGTACTGCTTTCACACACAATGGAATTTTATTTTTATTTACAAGAGATAAGTCGATGAAGTTTGCATAGGCTCCAGAATCAATGATTGCTTCCGCCTGAAGGGCCTGGAGGTCCCACTGCAAGGATAAGGGGAGAGTACAGTAAGCAGCATAGAACACCTTGTTTGTTAAACAATTCTTAGTGACTTTCAACTTACTTCTTTTCTGACGTTGGAGCAGAGGGCAGTTCTTAACTGTATGAGTAGGAGATGCGCAATACATACAGAGGTCCTTCTGCTGTCTGCGGTGTTTTTCTTCGAGTGTGAGTGGGCCTTTTGTGAAGCCAATCTCCATGGGAACAGTGAAATCTTTTGTACCGTGGGAAGTTGAAGTCATTCTTAGTGGGGCTTCTGCCTGTTGTCTTTCTGAACGTCTCTCTCTGACTCTGCGATCTATCTGTATAGAGAGGGTCATAATGCCCTCCAAGGTATTGGGCAATTCAGTACGAGCTAGCTCATCCTTCAGGATGTCGGATAGTCCCAAACGATACTGGTTCCGTAGCGCAACCTCACTCCATTCAGAGTCTTTGATGTATAGTTTGAATTCTGAGAGATATTCCTCCACTGGACGTCTGCCCTGTCTGAGGGAACGCATCTTGGCTTCCGCTGTGAGCTGTTTTTGAGTATCTTCATAGAGCAAGCTTATTTGTGTAAAGAAATCAGACAGGGAAGTGAGGGTCGGATCATTGTTTTCGAATAAATTGTCAGCCCAAATCCTGGCTTCACCAGACAGAAAGGATATCACTGTCATAACCTTTAGTCTCTCTGTTTGATATGTCCTCGGGCGCATCTGAAACAGAAGATAACAGGCATTCCTGAATTGCCTGAAATTCTTCCTGTCACCTGAGAATCTTTCGGGTAAGCAGACTTGAGGTTCTGGAGTATTATCCCTTAAAGCTGCCCTCAGGTTGTCATTTTGCAGTTGGAGCTCTCTGAAAGCCTGTGAGATTTGATCCACTCGTTGTGTGAGGTTATACACTACATTGGGGAGGTCTGCTGGATCCATTATTATAGGCCAATTAATATGTCAGGGTGTTGTGAGGTACTAGATCTGTAAACCGTGAATCTCAACTGCAGACCAAGAATGAGTACACAAGATAAGGGTTTTAGGGAGACTCCTGTTATCTTGTTACAGGAGAAAGTCAGGCTGCAGTTTAGCAAGAAAGCAGCAGATAAGAGGTTAACTGCAACGTGAAGGTAAGCGTGCTTATTCCTGAGTAGTTGGCTGACACAGGATAAAGTATAGTTCATAGGTTAGGCGCCTTATATAACAGTTAAGAGGAGACTGGTGACTCACTGAGGAAGTTGGTATTAACAATAGTGATTTCTCAAGAGAATCCGTTGACTCTTAGAGGACTGGTGCTGGAGCTGCAACAGCAGCGTGTGTGAAGAGGGGAGAGGTGCTTGATGCTGCAGCGGCAGTGTCAGTGGAGGGTGTGAGCGGTTAGTCCAATCAGATTGCTGGAACAGCTGACAGGCAGTGTGCACGCTTAGCGCACTGAGAGCGGGCGGCTGGTAGCCGTGAGAGACAGGATAGGCTTGAAGCAAAGTAGCCGGTAACAAGTTTTGGTTCGTAGGAATCCCTGCTACGATGTCAGCGGTTATAGCGGTTGTAGAGGTAATCTGTTGGTAGTTTAAACAACAGTAGAGTCCTGATCTGGGTTATTTAACGGACTGAATTCTACCTGGGTATTGACACCTATTTAGGTGTCAATACCCAGGTAGAATTCAGTCCGTTTTGCTAACTACTTCCAGTTAGACGATGAGAATGGAGGATAAAGCACTTAGCAAGTGAAGGTATAATAAACTTGTAACTTGGTAAAGTTTATCTTTGCAGCGTTATGGCGGAGCCTGCAACAAGGTAGCTTGTTCAGTAACACAACCAAATTAATTGGCAGGTGGAAGGGGGAGGAGTAGCCTTATGAAGGTTTTGTTTAAAGGTACATACACTCTGACAGGTACCTGACAGTCTTAGATTAGATGGTGTTTTTATTTTGAGAAGGTTTTTTTGTTTTTATAGGGGGGTATTAGGTTAGGTTTAATTTTTTTTAATTTTTGATAATTTCGTTTATTTTTTTTATGTAATCTTTGATTTTGTATTTAAATTAAATGGTAGGCTTTATTTTTTATGTAATGTTAGGATTTTTTATTTAAATTTTAGATCAGGATTTTTAATTTTGGTAGTTTCATTTATTAGTTTAATAGTCTTTTTTATTTTACGTAATGGGGGTTAACTTATTGGGTGTTAGGTTAGGGGGCTTATAGCTAGATTATGCTATTACAGGTTTACAAAAAGCAGGCTTGTGCGGGTGATATGGTGGGGTTGAGCTCCATACCATAGAATGAGAGCTCAATCCTATTGGCTGATTGGATCAGCCAATAGGATGAAAGCTCAATCCTATTGGATGATTGCAACAGCCAAAAGGATTTTTTCACCTTTAATTCCTATTGGCTGATAGAAATCTTTCAGCCAATAGGAATGTAAGGGACGCCATCTTGGATGACGTCACTTAAAGGGAAACTTAATTCTACAGCGACCATCGTAAGAAGAGGATGCTCCGTGCCGGATGTCTTGAAGATGGACCCGCTCCGCGCCGGATGGATGAATATAGAAGATGCCGTCTGGATGAAGACTTCTTGCTGTCTGGATGAGGACTTCGCCGGCTGGATGACGATGGAAAAGGCCGTCCTGATGAAGACTTCATGCCGCCTGGATGATGACTTCGCCGGTTGGATGAGGATGGAAGTCCGGACTTCGAAAACTGTAAGTGGATTGTCGGGGGTTAGTGTTAGGTTTTTTTAAGGGTTTTTTGGGTGGGATTTTTTTTAGCTTAGGGTTTTGGGCAATGTAAAAGAGCTAAATGCCCTTTTAAGGGCGATGCCCATCCAAATGCCCTTTTTAGGGCAATGGTTAGCTTAGGTTTATTTAGATAGGTTTTTATTTGGGGGGGTTGGTTTGTTGGGTGGTGGGTTTTACTGTTGGGGGGTGTTTGTATTTATTTTTACAGGTAAAAGAGCTGATTTCTTTGGGGCAATGCCCCACAAAAGGCCCTTTTAAGAGCCATTGGCAGTTTAGTGTAGGCTAGGGTTTTTTTTATTTTGGGGGGGATTTTTTATTTTGATAGGGCTATTAGATTACGAGTAATTCATTTTTATTTTTGATAATGTTTTTTTTTTTTTTTGTAATTTAGTGTTTATTTTTTTATAATTTAGAAAATTGTATTTTAATAATTTAATTTATTTTATTGTAATTTTAGTTTTTAGTGTAAGGCAGTTTAGGTTTTATTTTACAGGTAACTTTGTATTTATTTTAGCTAGGTAGTTAGTAAATAGTTAATTACTAACTAGTCTACCTAGTTAAAATAAATACAAACTTACCTGGGAAATAAAAATAAAACCTATTAGTTATATTGTAGCTATCTTAGGTATTTAGTTTAAATAGGAATTATTTTGGTAATAATTGTAAGGTTTATTTAGCTTTATTTTAATTATATATAAGTTAGGGGGTGTTAGGGTTAGACTTAGGGTTACGTTAGGGTTAGGTTTAGGGGTTAATATATTTATGTAGAGTTAGTGATGTGGGAGGGCAGAGATTTAGGGGTTAATCATTTATTTAAGTATATTTCATTGTGGGGGCTTGTGGTTTAGTGGTTAATAGGTTTATTATAGCCGTGGTGTGGGCGGCCAGCAGATTAGGGGTTAATAATCTTTAAATAGTGTTTGCGATGTGGGAGGGCGGCGGTTTAGGGGTTAATAGGTTTATTATAGTGGTGACGATGTCGGGGAGCGGCGGAAGAGGGGTTCATCAGTTTTTTTTTAGAAGCGCCGATGTCCGGAGCGGCAGATTAGGGGGTTAATAAACTTATTATAGTGTTTTTGATGTGGAAGGGCCTCGGTTTAGGGGTTAATAGGTAGTTTATGGGTGTTTAGTGTACTTTGTAACACTTTAGTTATGTGTTTTATGGTACAGCTTTGTAACGTAAAACTCATAACTACTGAGTTTAGATGGCGGTACAGATCTTGTCGGTTATAGAGTGTACCGCTTACTTTTTGGCCTCCCAGGCAAACTCGTAATACCAGCACTATGAAAGTCCCATTGAAAAAGGACTTTTTTAAAAGTGCGGTACTGACATTGCGTGACAGCCAAAAAGGTGTGTGGTACACCTATACCTACAAGACTTGTAATAGCAGTGTTAGGGAAAAAGCAGCATCATGAAGCATAACAATGCTTTTTCACTCATTACGCAAATCTCGTAATCTAGCTGTTAGTGATTAGATTTATACTTTCGTTGTGGTGGATGGCGGTTTAGGTGTTTCTAGGTTAAATAGGTACTTTGTGTTGTGGGGGGATGGCGGATTAGGGGTTAATAGTTTAAATAGGTAGATTGTGTTGTGGGGGGATGGCGGATTAGGGGTTAATAGTTTAAATAGGTACTTTGCAATGTGGAGGGATGGCGGTTTAGAGGTTAATACATTTTATTGTTAGTTGTGATGTGGGGGATTGGAAGTTTAGGGGTTAATAACTTTAATAGATACATTGCGATATGGGATATGGCAGATTAGGGGTTAATACATTTATTCGTTTTTTGCGGTGGGGGGTATGACGGTTGAGAGGTAGATATTGCGCATGCGTTAGGTGTTTGCTTTTATTATAACAGCGAGCAACAGGTAATATATACGTGCCGCACTTGTATTCGCTGCTGTATATGTGATCGAGTGTAAAGTGTAGTGTAAGGTCGGGTTCGCATAGTAACCTATTCATTTTCAAGAAAACTTACACCTACACGAAAAGGGCGACTGCATGCAATGCGCAAACTATTTCAATAGAAACCTGGTACTAAAATGGAGGCCATAAAAACTTTGGTAGCTTACAGCTTCATTTTTAATGGCTCAATGGAAACAAGCTCTGTGTCGGCACATACCAGAAGCAATGTTCCCCTGTAAGTCCTGGGAAAAAGCATCTTTATTAGATTTTAAAGTCCATTTTCAATGTCATGTGGCAACTGAGAAAATTTTGAGGTAAAATATCTTCCTGTTTTATATAGAGATGTTTATGTGATATTTTCTAATTAGCTTTTTTTCAAAATATGTTGCAACACTTTCAGGTGGTTCAACATTTGGCTATCATCATAATACTCAAATTGGATTTTCCATAAAGGCCTAGATTGCAATTGCAGCACTACGCATGTTGAGCTATCCATTTTGCGGGCCTGCTCTTAGAATAGTGCGAGTCTGGTGTTACAAGTGAATGGTAGAATAGTTTTACCTTAGAATGTTATTGCAGCCAACATTTTTTTAATTTCAATGGAATGTGCAGGGAGTGCTAATATTGTTTATATGAGTTATGTGTTGCTTGCAAGCTCAACACATAATAGTGTAATTTTAGTATAATAGTTAGGGTAGGTTAATTAATAGTTTAATATAGTTTAATTTAATTCTAAAGGTAAGTTTTAATTTATTATAAGATAGGGATGAGGTAATTTTAATGTAAAGTTAGCGGGTTGTTAGATTTATGGGTTAATAGCTTAATTTAGTTTATGGCGATGTGGGGGGCTGGCGGTTTAGGGGTTAATAGGTTTAGTTAATGGTAGTGATGTGGGTGGCCAGGGGTTTAGTGGTTAATAATTGTATTACAGTTGTGGCGGAGTCCGGGAGCGGCGGAATAGGGGTTAATAATTTTATTACAGTTGCGGCGGGGTCCGGAGCTGCAGGATAGGGGTTAATAATATTATGTAGGTGGCGGCGATGTCGGGGCGGCAGATTAGGGGTGTTTAGACTGGGGGCTTATTGTTAGGGGTGTTAGGTGTAAACTTTACTGGTTTTCTACCATAGAAATCAATGGGATATCTTGCAACATCAAACATAAGCTTTCGCTGCTTTCAGACTCCCATTAATTCCTATGGCATCCGCGGCCTCCAGGGTGGCAGATTGAAAACCAGGTACGCTGGGCCGGAATTGTCGCAAGCGTACCTGTTAAAATTTGATAAATCGGAAAAGGTGTCAAATAGGGCCGAATTTGTATTCGGAACATCTGTAATGAGGTAAGCATCGATCTGTGTCGGATTGAGACCGGCGGATCGTATGTTACGTCACAAATTTTTACTTTTGCTGGTCTGTAGGCTTTTGATAAATAGGTCGAGTCAAGCTCGCCACAATTACGCTGTGGAATTTGCTGTTGACGGCTTGATAAATAGGCCTCATTGAATTAAAGGGATATGGTATATGACAAGGTGTTGAACTGTGACGTGTTTAAAGTTGTATGTGTGCAGATTTGCATGTGTTAATACTGAAAATACAGAAAGAGTGATTGATTTATGGAATAAACTTCCTCAAGAGGTAGTAGCAACAAACACTGTGGGGGACTTTAAAAATGCATGGGACAAGCATAAGGCTATCCTACGAACTAGATAAGTTTATACTGTTCGGTAAAGTCGGGCAGACTTGCTGGGCCTATGGCTCTTATCTGCCGTCAATATCTATGTTTCTATGAATATAGACTGTGTGTATACATAGGTATGTGTATGTATGTGACATGTATGTGTGCCCACTGGTGATTTGTGGGACTCCTGGAAGCACCCCTGCTAAGAAGAAATTTCTGGGGATACCACTGGTTCCTATAGAAACATTTGATGTACCGGTATAAAATGTAATACTAAAGAAGATAAAGAGATTGCACAACATAAATATTGCCTAGGAGCACCAAATGTTTACACTTTGCATAGACTGCATTAGTTTCTGAGCTTAAAGGGCAAGTCAACCTAAAAATGTATATTACTTATTTAGATAATGTATTTAACGATATTTACAGCAAACAGTAGTCCAGTTATGCTCTAAATATAATTTGCAAGTAAAACCACTTACAAGTTCTTCCCCGGCAGTTTTTGAAATGGCCACCTAACCCTCCTTTCCCTAGTCACCCTAGGGAAAGGAGGGTCCACTGAGTGTTCCTAGTCGATACTGCGCGTTCTAGTGTTTCGTGCATGCGCAATGCACCGGTTTAGTCAAGTTGGGCATGCATTTCAAGGAACAAAACAGCCCCGCTCATTTAGCATAGCTGTGAGTTATATGCGGTAGTGTGCGTTCCCTTTAGCAGTCCCTCAGTCATGGATTTATACTGCTGATTGCTGACACTAAAAAGAGTGAGCACCTGGTGAGTCAGTACCAGGGCCACCCTCTCCTTGCTGCTCCTAGATACTTGGTAGGAAAAGGAGGTCATGTTTATTGAAAAGTTCTATTGCAAACGGCCTGGAATGTATTTACAGAATACTGTATTCAAAAGATCTGTATATAAAATAAATGCATTTCAAATTTAATATTTATTGTTAGCAAAATTTGCATTGTCTTGTATTCCAGCAAGAATTCGTGTTTATTTTATCTCCATTTAATGTGATAAATTAGGAACAGTTCTGAATCCCACAGAATATACTCTAGCCTCTCTGTGGGGGAGGTGAAAAACTACACTTTTCAGATGTAAATTACAGGGAAAGCATGCAAAATAAAGATGAAAATGCATTGCAATGCTGTTTTGATATTCTTATTTAAACATTTTATAAAGAATTGCATTTTGTGTTAAATGTCCTTTAAAAGGGATACTAAACCCTAATTTTTATTAATGATTCAGCATGCAAATTTTAAGCAACTTTAAAAATTTACCTACTATTATCATTTTTCTTCATTCTCTTGCTATCTTTATTGAAAGCAGTAATGTAAAGCTTAAGGAGCCCGGGCCATTTTTGGTTCAGCACCTGGGTAGCGCTTGCTGATTGGTAGATAAATCTAGCCACAACTAAACAAGCCTATCCAGGGTACTAAAACCTAAAATGGCACCTAAGCTTTTTACATTCCCGCTTTTCAAATAAAGATAGCAAGGGAATGAAAAACATTTGTTAATAGGAGTAAATTAGGAAGTATGCTTAAAATTGCATGCTTTATCTGAATCATTTAAAGAAGAAAAAAAATCAGGGTTTAGTATCCCTATGCAATTCTTTATTTAAATAAGAATAACAAAACAGCATTACCAATGCATTCATCTGAATCGTGAAAGAAAAAAATTGAGTTTACTATCATTTAAAGCTTCCCTTATAGCCAAGTCCCATAAAATGGAGAATAATGAAAGGTAGTATGCTATATTAACTAGTATTTTCTGGGAATGTAAAAATAATATAAACAAATTAATAAACTATTTGTTGCACGTCCACTATATGTTTAGAGATATAATTTAGATGCACAGTGAATTTTAATAGTGATAATAATAATGGTAATAATAATATTATTTTTTGTCTTCAAATTGAACATAAAGAATTTTACATTACTTTTTCAGCACATTTTAAAGTGAGTGTAAATTTAGATGATAAAGTGCCCTGTTTTTAAAATCCGATTAAAAACACGGGCACTTTAATTCATCAAAATTTACATTTCACTTGTGTTGTTAAAATACTTACCTATTAATCTTGACAGCCGCTCCAGTGATTCCCCCCGGTCGTCGCAAGCCTCTTCATACGTCAGAAATGATGGTTCGGTCATCCTCCAATCATGTCTCCTCCCCCCAGGGGGAATCAGTGATCTGATTCAACGCCCATGATTGGAGGAAGCCGGATTCCTCATTTTAAGACCCGGGAAGAGACCTTTGCGATGGGCGGGGGAACGATGCAGCGGCTGTCAAGATTAAAAGGTAAGTATTTTCACACACAAGTGAAATGTAAATTTTGATGAATTAAAGTGCCCCTGTTTTTAATTACGATTTTAAAAACCGGGCACTTTATCATCTAAATTTACATTCACTTTAAGACATGGGAATAATGTTATTTTTCTAAAGCTGAAATACTTTCTCTACTTTGGAAAGTGACATTGTGTATAAAAGAGATACGGCGAGATTACGAGTCTTGCGTTATGAGCTGTGCGGTGCTACCATACAGTATTTTCTCACCGCTCACTTACTGCAGTGCTGGTATTACAGGTTTTTACGAACCCGGCGTTAAAAGGCAAGAAGTGAGCGTAGAGCAAAATTGTGCTCCATACCACACTCCAATACCAGCGCTGCTTAAGTCAGCGATGAGCTGGTTGTTATGTGCTCGTGCACGATTTCCCCCATAGACATCAATGGGGAGAGCCGGCTGAGAAAAAGTCTAACACCTGCAAAAAAGCAGCGTAAAGCTCCTTAACGCATGCCCCATTGATTCCTATGGGGAAAACTCATTTTTTGTTTACACCTAATACACTAACATGATCCCGAGTCTAAACACCCCTAATCTTACAATTATTAACCCCTATCTACCGCACACGACATCGCGACACCTGCATTATACTTATTAACCCCTAATCTGCCGCTCCGGACATCGCCACCACCTACATTATACTTATTAACCCCTAATCTGCTGCCCCCAACATCGCCAACACCTACATTATATTTATTAACCCCTAATCTCCTTCCCCCAAAGTTGCTGCAACCTACCTACATTTATTAACCCCTAATCTGCCGCCCCCAACGTCGCCGCCACTATATTAAATGTATTAACCCCTAAATCTAAGTCTAACCCTAACCCTAACACCCCCTAACTTAAATATAATTTAAATAAATCTAAATAAAATTCCTATCATTCCCTAAATTATTCCTATTTAAAACTAAATACTTACCTATAAAATAAACCCTAAGATAGCTACAATATAACTTATAGTTACATTGTATATAAGCTTAGGGTTTATTTTTATTTTACAGGCAAGTTTGTATTTATTTTAACTAGGTAGAATAGTTACTAAATAGTTATGACCTATTTAATAACTACCTAGCTAAAATAAATACAAATTTACCTGTAAAATAAAACCTAACCTAAGTTACACTAAAACCTAACCTTACACTATAATTAAATAAATTCCCTACATTAAATACAATTAAATAAATTAAATAAAATTAGCTAAATTACAAAAAAACAAACACTAAATTACAGAAAATAAAAAACAAATTACAGATCTTTAAACTAATTACACCTAATCTAATAGCCCTATCAAAATAAAAAAGCCCCCCCCCCCCAAAATGAAAAAAAAACAAACCCCTAGACTAAACTAAACTACCAATAGCCCTTAAACGGGCCTTTTGCGGGGCATTGCCCCAAAGAAATCAGCTGTTTGTCCTGTAAAAAAAAATACATCACCCTCCAACAGTAAAAACCACCACCCACACAACCAACCCCCCCAAATAAAAGCCTAACTAAAAAAACCTAAGCTCCCCATTGCCCTGAAAGGGGCATTTGGGATGGGCGTTGCCCTTAAAAGGGCATTTAGCTCTATTGCAGCCCAAAGCCCTAAGCTAAAAAATAAACCCACCCAAAACACCCTTAAAAAATCCTAACACTAACCGCCAAAGATTCACTTACCGGGAAAAGTCTTCATCCAAGCGGCAAGATGTCCTCAACAAAGCCGGCTGAAGTGGTCCTCCAGATGGGCAGAAGTCTTCATCCTGACGGCATCTTCTGTCTTCATCCTTCCGACGTGGAGTGGCTCCATCTTCAAGACATCC